>NC_051061.1:2818985-2978985 GCF_904848185.1 Acanthopagrus latus | reverse complement strand
ACAATCCATACAGTGAACACCATCCTCTGTCATTAGACCCTCGATTCAAGTGAGGAGAGAGGACAAAATCTCAGGAAAAATCACAAAGGAGGGATCCCTCTCCCAGTTTACAAAGTGCATTGACAGAATATCTGATACAAGTGATTCTACAAACAAACAAATAAAACATGTATGTACACTGACTTACTGGATTATAGCTTTCTATTGTCAATTTATTGTGTAGGATAGATTGCCACTGTATTCTTTTCCCTCCGTCACTTGTTATATCTTCATAATAGCTTTCTAGATCTGACTTCAAGCTATGTGTTGGTTGTGTTGTGACACTTTGCTTTAATTTTTGCTCTATACTCTGTCAAAATCTACTACCCTCCACCATGAATTCTTTTTTCACTTTTTCATATTTTCATTTTTGGATTTCTGTAGAGGATTTGGTATTTCGCATTAAACTAAAGACACATATTCATCTTTTAGTTAGTAAAGTAAATTGTATAAAGAGTGTGTGAGATTTAAACTCATTTAACATTTAAATGAAAGACAATGATGACTGAGGGATTTGAAGAAAAAACAGTTAATGTAAAATACTTACAAATACTACATATTATAATTCATTCATACATGTTAACATGTTATGATTCAATGACAACATAAAGTACACAGTTTGTAGTTATCAAATGCTGCTTCATCAAAGCAAAAGCTCATCTTGAAATACTGTAACTGTATAACGAAACAAACAACAACAAAATGGCTAGTTTGGTAAATGATGGGAGTTGCAACAAGGAGGCAGCCATCTTGATTTTATATAGGTCCCCAAGTCTTGTATTGCATTAATAATCAACAAATGTATTGTACAAAAATAGATTTTTCAGGTATTCATTGATCTTTTTGATTATGTAGAGGTCTCAGAAACTCATGAATCAAATATAGTACAAATTACATTATTGGGTTAAATTATTTCATTCTAATACTGGTGGCCATAAACGTCCATACAGCATGCGGCTCTGCATACTCAAAAAAACATTTTATTTCTTCAACGTAAGCATGATTTTACAGTTGGATCTGGTTTGATCAGAGCAACTGTATATATAGTAGCATGCAACACCACTTGCAACAACACTAGCATGTGAAGCATGTGAATTAGGAATTTTTTGAACTAGGAGCAAACTATAAAGTCATATTTCACTCTGCTGTTACACAAAGACTGTAAGAGTGGCAATGTAGAATAATGATGCTATAGCAGAGAAAGATTGTTATGATGATGACAATTTCTTCTTCTTCCCATTTTGTTTGAACAGTGTTGGGCTAAACATTTTTAGTATGTTTGCATGTGTTGGTGTGTTTACAAGAATTAAGATAAAAGCAACTTTCCTCTGAATGATGAAGCTGTTGAATGGAAAGACACATTTTTTTGAGAGCAGTGTTAACAGCACTACTGCTGTACGTTGGCCTCATGTTCCTCTGTCATTGTACAGCCCACGTATCGATCAAGAGCTGTGATAAGTCCCAGTAGATGGTGCCACACTGTTACACATCCATCATTATGTTTTCCATATGGTATCAGACTTTCAAGGGACTCTGTCCCGTTACATCTGCACTGCCTATTTACATCTGCACTGCTTGGGCCGAGATGACAACCAGTACAGTAACACGTGGATTAGTACAGTAATTAGACATAAGACAGTTACTTGTCTACTCTATTTGCTCTGAAAAGCTAATTTCATGAACTGCAACGAAAAATAAAACCAAGACACCAGTTGGTACCATTGTGTCATGTAATAAAAAAAGAAAACCAGATATGTGACAAAGAAAGGTCAGAAAAATTCAAAAGGGGGCCAAATTCTGAGCGAAATATTGAAATCATTAGACATGTTTTGATGTTGTGCTCATGTTGCTTTATCTCAGAGTTTATATTAGAGCAGTTTTGGCTCACTGGACAAAACATTTGCTAAAATGATGATGATATTAACAAAACTGTAGCCAGAGATGGTTAGAATGATATAACATATACATAATACATGAAATAAATAAAAACAACAATGTCACCTAAAAATTTTATTTCCAATTTCACTGTAATAATGTATATGACAATCAAAAACTGGTACAACTATATGGACCAGAGACTGTGGGGCTTTGAGCGTAGGATGGTAAAGAGTTCCAGAGAAAAAGAGCAGCAGCTGCAAAGGCAAAGATATTGAGGGCCTTGTAGGCGATGAGAGGATTTATGGAATTTGCTGTTGCAGTATTCAAGCCTGGATGTGATAAAAGAAAGAATGAGTGTCTGCAGCACAAAGTGACAGCTTGGCGATGTCATGGAGATGGAAGAAGGCCCCTGATCTGATTAAACGAACCTGAAATATTTCAAAGTTATATACACAATGTACTGAATAGTCAAAATAACTAGAAACAAGTGCTCAGAATGATCAATAATTTCTGCTTGGTATTTAAGTTTTAAAAGTGGGATGATGTGACGGATGTTTAATTCACGTATTGGGCAGATTGGGCAGAACACAATAAATAGAAATGTTGTATATTTTCTATTCCTTTTTTTTTATTATTTGAGTTGTGTATACAGACATGTGCTTTTACATGGGGTTTTCTGTCTCAAAACAGTGTGTGTAACAATGGATCCATATCAGAGTTTTGTGTTAAAACAGGCTTGGTTGTTTGCCACTTCGTATGCTCTGTGGGGATTAGAAAAGGAGAGTTGATATGTTGACACACAGCAAGGGGCCCCAGGTTGGGACTCTAACCTGGGGCCGCTGCAGCGAGGACATAGCCTCTGTACATGGAATGCCTGCTCTACCAACTGAGCTAATGGGAGCCCCTGTCTTGTAATCGTATCTGCATATCTAGCCCACTGTTTCTCAGGATTTCATTAAGTTCATTTTGGGCATCATATATAAAGTTATTCCTAGTTATTGCTTTGTAATTAATAATGTTAGTTAAACATAACATTAACTGTGTGTCCATTGGTCTGTATTTAATCTGTATACGGGTTAAATTGTCTTGCAGAAACATAAAACTTGCTTGAATGAGTAATTGATCATTACAGTGAACATTACGGAACTGAATTACCGGAATAAAGGTTGGCAGTGTACGTTCAGGTAAACCATACATATGTTGAAACTTAACATTTCTTTATGTGACACATCTCACAAAAATAACTAACATTTAATTCTTTAATGTCCCTTCAGTACATTGCACACATTACTGACGTGTATCTTGCATTTTTATATAAACATATATAAACACACATACATACCAGTTGATGCATTAACATTCATTAACAAAATTCCCCCCCTCGCCCACATGTACAAATGCAGACCCCATGAATAAATGATGATGATAAGACAATAACAGGGGCGTCCTCGTGCACACACAGTAAAGTGAAACACATCTTAAAGGCTGTTGTAAAGACAACATTTGGTTTCATCTTGCAATAAATTAAACTTTGTATTGATATTACACAGTGTTTATTATACAGTATGGATTTCAGTAGCCTCTCATGCGTTTTTATGACCCAGTTTTTGAGCACATCATCATTGTAGGCCTTCTGCTGCTGCGTCTTGAGAGGAGAGAGAGAGAGAAAGAGAATGTAAGGCAGCGAGCGAGACGAAATAAAAGTGTGACCGAGCAAAAGCCTGAAGCAGATGAAATAGTTTCACGGTGCTCCAGGATGAAAGTGCTAAATGACGAGAAAATGGCTTCTGAAACCTGACAGTTTGTCATTAAACAACTTTATTCTGTTAGTCTCATTCCCTTATCCAGCGTTTCATCCATTGCTACATGCAGTGAGAGCATGTGTGTGCGTGTGTGTGTGTGTGTGTGTGTGTGTGTGTGTGTGTTAGCGTTCGTGCGTGCGTGCGTGCACGCGCGCGTGTGTGTGTGTCTTGGCTACATAGGGAATTTGGGTCTTTGAAGCTATATATAGTTGAGCCATGTAAGACATTTTGAATACATCTGAAGCCATTCGGGGATTCTGTGTGTGTGTGTGTGTGTGCATGTGTGTGTATGTGCATTTTCAGATAGCCTTGCATAGAAATTATTTTTTGGTATACTTTTCAATTCACCCTTCTATCTTTTCTTTATTTATTTTGAATAGTCTGATAGACTGGATTCATAATGGCCATGCAGTCCATGCAATCATGTACATGACATGTTTCCCCACTCGTGTGTTACTGCGTACAAATGTTGGGCAATTTCTGGGTAGATGTGCTCAGCCAGCAGCAAAGAAAAAAACAAAACTCTCTATGAGAAAAAGTGTGACTTCCCTGGTATATTAGTGATCAGTGCTCATTACATTTTTGTTTGTTTGATGGCATGCACCACTTCAAGAGTCTCTCTACCGCTGTGACACATTAAAGTGTGTTTACAGGTCTTGGGCCATACAAGTACATTTTTGAAAGAAAATAGTATAAGGCCGTTTGTGGCTTCAGAGGAAGCTGATAAACTGCCTCCAGCAATGTCATTAAGTTGCATTGTTGGTAAGGAAAGTGCCAGGATTTGTAAAGGAAGAAGAATGTTTGGAATAAAAATGCAATATATTTGGTTCTGCTCTGGTACTCATTTATTTCTGAACTGTCCATAATGGGTCTAACAGTGTTATAGGAGCGCAATACAGTGAGCTGCTACCTATATTACCCACAATGTAATCAAGCCACTGAGTGACATCACTGGAGGTAATTCATCAGATAACATGTTTACTCTGGAGCCACCATAGGCTTTATACTCCTTTTTTTATTTAATTGGTTTTAACATTATTAAAAACTTGGTAACTTTTAAGAAAACCAGTCCAGCTGAGCAGTATGTAGGCTATTTTGAAAATGAACCAATACAATCTGAAACCAGTGGGCCTCTGGGAAAAAGCAAAAACACATTTAAAAATGACATTCACTTGCATGAATTGTTTACTGGTTCTCAGTACTTGAAGTTGTAAGCATATAAGATTTACTGGGCTGGTGTGATCCTTTAAGATGGCACCTGAATTACTGCTTAATCTTCGGGCTCTGTCTTGTAATTGCTATAATTGTGATTATCTTTATGATAGGAGTGCAATGACTCTCCAAATCTCAATTTTTGTTTTTTAGCAATGACGGCTGTTTCTGTTCCTCGACAACTGTCATTTACAGTTTTCTAATTTGTTAAAAAGGTAGTGGTATTTCACAACAGCAGCTTGACTTCATTTGGGTGGCTTTACGCCTATTAGGGTTTGGCAAGAGACCTTTGCTAATTACCTTTTTTACTTCGATTGCTCCCCTAGTTTGCTGCCTCTCTGTTTTTGTAGTGTTTTGATGTAGCATCTAAATAAAGGGCTTTTTCAGTATGTTTTTTTTTTCCCCCCTCCTTAAACCATTCAACACAGCATGCCAGCCGATTCAGGAACAAGTGGCTTTTCAGCCAGTCTCTTCACTACAAGTGGGCTGTGTATGCTTTCACAGAGCTGCATGTTGTTGTACGGGAAAGCGAGCCCTTGTTGAGAGTCAGCTCTTGTTCAAAGAGTGGATTAAAAGTACTATTGTCAGACCTGTGGAGAGACAGAGCGAGAGCACGGAGCAAGAGACAGGAATATAGTGTCTGTTACAATTTGCTGAAAAACTATAAAGAAGGTGGTCTATGCACACTTCTTTCTTTTTGGATCATTTCTTTTCTTTCAGTGAATCACAGTTACAGTTTTTTCTCATTTTATATTTCCTCATGCTTCAGCCACTTAACAGAATACCTTAAAGGCAAAAGGCTGTTTGTATTTTAAATGATTATTTTAAAATCTCAAAAGATCCGAACCAACAAGTATTTTCTCTTATCAAAATCCTCATGCAATTTATTTCTCTGTATCACAGAGCTCTATAACATTTTCTAAAAACCACAGCGGATAGCTGTTCTAGGAAATTATTTAATATACCGAAAAGTGGGAGTGCAGGCAGCACAAAGCTTTTATCCTTTTCCCTGCATGTCAGCAAACATCATCGGATGAACTTAATCTTAACATTTTGTATTTTGTTTGTTTTATTATTTGGAAACTAGGGCTTAGTCCCTTTTCTCCTGTAGAGTTCACTGCAAAACATTGTGTGCTTGCTAATCCGTTTTTTTCCAGTTGTTCCTAAAGGATCATTATTACTATTAGAGTCTTGAATATTTTTATGAATATTTGTTTTATGCCATAATTAGTCAGGAAATGTGTACTTGGTAAAACAAGCTATATACAGTGTAAAAACAAGTGAAATAATCCTTAAATTGTAGTATAAATAGATTATCCTGTTCTCTCGAGGGAAGATCTTTCCAGGTAAATATCACTTGCCTTGTCTTGACAAGTATGATTGTCTTTGAGTAATTTTTAACTCAATAAAAAGAAAATGTCTGCAAAAAATCCACTTTTAAGCACATTTTAAACACTTTATTTCTAATAAGACAATCTTATATTACGATTTAAATTTGGTCTGACCAGTTTAAGGGGTGTACAATTTTAGGACAACTATCTAATTTCAAGTTTTAGTCTTGCATTCAAAAAAGTTGAATTATTTTGTTACATTCCACTGAAAACGAGGGTGTGTCAGATGGTTTGCATCCCCCCTGCTCAATGTCCATTTCCAGTGAGGCTAACATTCTCACTGGAAACGCCATTAATTTCAAAGGTCAAAAACAAAATTAATGGATGGATTGAAGTTTTGACCTGGTGTTGGTGCTAGCTGAAAAAAAGGAGGATTGCCACGGTTGATACAATTTATTCGGAGGGGAACATGAATGTGAATCAAATGTCGTCCTCTGAGGGACATAAATGTCGGCACATGGTTCAATAGCAATCCATGTCATATTTGATAAGATATTTTGTTCTGTAACAAAGTGCTAAACCCTTTAATAGACATTGCTGTTATGAGAGCCAACTCATAAACTATTAGCTGGGATTGTGGTGCAGTGATTACTGATGGAATCTGCTTGTCCAGTGGTTGTGGTTTCAAATCCAGTTGTGGACATATGCTGGGCTTCTTGTAAGAGTTTTCTCTTTTTTTTTTGCTGAGAATATCCTAAACGAATGCAAAAATGCTTAAAATTAAGAGCGATGTTTATTTCACTTGTTATTGTTCCAAAGCAAGCCTTGTTTCAACTAATATTTGCTTGGGCTTTTTGTTCTGTTGGCAGATAAAATTAAAGTATTTTCCTAATATTAGTGCTTTTTTCCTTGGTTTTAGAAACTGACTTTTTGTAGCGTGAGCCATGCAGATTTCTCTTTTAGAAAGAGCACTTGCTTCAAGTATCAGCATAATCACATTTCACTGTTAAGTATTAAGTTATATATGTAGAAAATAGAGACTTCCTGGGATATTCACTATTAAATTATGTTTGTCATAACTGCAATTGCTAATCCCACTTCTAATGGTGGCTATTACAATACAACTATTCCATTAACATTTTTTTTTTTTAACACAACACCATCTTAAAGTGTTGTTAGGAAAACAAATTGTGAAAATTGTTATTTCTAGACTAATATTTTCTTTGAAGAACATAATGAAGAACATCTTGAAGAACACATAGGTGTTTATTCATTCAAATGAAATTGTGTAGCAATTATGTTACGTGTGAAGTTGTCACTGATATGGCTAAATGAGTGTATGTCCTGTCTGTAGGTGCTCTGTCATTTGTTGAACAATGTACATGCCTCTTTCATCTGTATCTTTCACACACAGTTTCTCTCTCTCGTGCGCGCGCTCGCACACACACACACACACACACACACACACACACACACACACACACACACACACACACACACACACACACACACACACAGTGTCCATGGCTGTGTGACATGCCAGCACTACACGGATGAATGGAGTGGATGATGAAAAGAGAAAGAGCGATGAAAGGAAGGGATGAAGGAAGTGGATTAGGAAGAAGAGAGAAGAATAGAGTAGTAGGCCAAAGGAAAGCAACTGCAGTCTTCCATCTTCAAAAATATATTTGCATGTGTTGTTTAAAACGGCAGGTAGAAAACTGTGAGAATACTGAGGCCACAGTGACCATGGAACATACAGGATGTCCCTGCAGACATCTCAGGTCATTTTTATTCATAACATAACATTTCAACATAAATTATCTTTATACTTCATTATAAATGCTAAGCTGCATATAATGTAACCAGGTTTATAAAAGGAAGACAAATGTGTGGAATAAAAAGGGCAATCTTTCTGGTTCTGTATCGATTATGAACATTTATTTTTAAATAATTCCATTCCAGAATGAGTCCAACATTGTAATAGCAGTAAAGTCCAGTAAGCCCAGTGGATGGCTTTTAAAAACCTGGTGCCTACATTACCCAAAATGCAACTTGACAATAATTGACATAGCTGGAGGCAAAACTTGCTTCCTCTAGTGCCACAAAAGTACTTTTTTCACATATGCAGTAGTACTCCCCAAGAACTGTGAACAAACGTTTATGAGATAAAGTGATGGAGTTAGCCTTTCATATACTGAGTGTAATTTCACTCCATGTAGACTCATGTATGGCTGTCATATTTGGCAACGTTCGTTTTCTTTGGAAGTGTGCATGAGTTGGTTTTGGCTGAGAATCAGGTTAGAGGCAGTCGAACCACCTCTGGGTTGCCATCGGCACCAGGAATTGGTTCACTGTACCTTGGATGAATCACATCAATCTGGAATAAGTCACACAGGCAGGTGAGCTGCTGGCCCAACACAAGCAGAGGCACAGTGTAGGTTGTTTTCCCTTTTATTTCAGCTGCAGTGTGTGCACTCACAGTACCTAAAATCCAGCTACCTGAATTTATAAAATATGACTGCACACCCCCACCCTCCTCTGGGTCCTCTAATATGTGGGTCAGAGTTAAAAAGCATAAGCAATCACACACACGCACACACACACACACACACACACACACACACACACACTTACACACACGTGTGATGATAAACTAATTTCTCTCACACACACTTTCATATGTATCTACCTTTAACTCTAGCTCTCTCTCAAACACACACACACACACACACATTGTCACTCCCACACTGCACACATTCACACACTTGCTGTTGTTGTGCCCTACCTTGTTTCTTGCTCCAGAAAATACAGCTTTGAGATTTGACACAAAAAGTGCAGCCAGTGAGGAGGAGTCACAGAACAACAGCAGGTGGTGTCCGATGTTCATAGGTCTTTTCCTTTTTTCTTGTTACAGGGCATTGTTGTTATCCATAGACTCCACAGAAAAAAAAATGTAGTCACATGATTTTGAGTTATGGCTACAAAATCACAAAAGAGCATTTACAACCATGCATTTTTTAAATGTATATAAAACACTTCAACATACCCAAACAACTGAATAGGTTGATAGTGACTTCTAAAACAACATGACCATTGCATCATACCAGTGACATGTTAACATGTATGCTAGGACAGACCATGTGTGTTGGGTTTTAAGCACAATGTGTCGTGCAGGCTCTCTATCTAAACACTTGCAGAGTGTTGTTTTGGGAGGGCCAGATGAAGCAGGGAGCAGAGGTGGGTTGAGTAGCCAAAAACTGTACTCAGTTACTTTTCATAAGCAGTTACTCAAGTAGAAATAAAAGTAGTCATCAAAATAAGTACTTGAGTAAAAGTAAAATGTAATAACTAAAACACTTACTTGTAAAATGAGTATCTAAAAAAATAAAAGCACAAAAACACCATCACACTTCTGTTCCCTAAGACTTATTTCCTGTTGATTTGACAGGAAACATGGTACTTCAGATAACCATAGATGGTCTTCGTCAGATAAAAAAAAAAATTGATGCCTGTCTCAAATCATCATCTACTGATTTGATAATCTGCCATATTTACACTAGAACAATATTCCAAGTCTGTAACTCTCATGTATGATCACAAAATTTTACACTACAAACTTTATAAATAACATTTCTTGTTACGTTGTTTAATTGTTGTCTCCTATTTCATTTTAAGATTTGGCAATAAATAAATCACAACATCTTGAGTATAATCGACTGTCTGTTATGTCAACAAGTAAATATAAAGAGCGTCCACATGTCACAGTGTTCTTAAAGTTCAGCCATTCCAGTACAAATGTCTCAGTTCCTATCACAATCAGATGTGGGACAATAAGACTGCAGAGGTGGATCAATGACTTAGGTGAAGTAGGAGATAATGCCGTGGATATTAAGTACAAGTGTGTTCCCTTCCTTGCTTAGACCAGAAGAAGAATACCTGTGGTTCAAACATTTTGTCAGTCATGTCTACATTTGTGTGCATAATTTGGCCTCTGCTGTTCTGTCTCTTTTGATTTGAAAGTCATGCTCCTGCTGCTTTGAGTGGAGTCATGTGGAGTCGGGGCTGTGGTAGGATCGAAACAAAGTACCAGCAGATCTGGGACCAGCTGACCACCTGCCTCTTAACAGAATGTACATAGAATAATAAATAAAAGTAGCATCATTAGTAGTGCCATTAAAAATTGCATTAAAACTACTCCAAAAAAGGAAAACTGTACCTTAAAGAGTAACTGGAATACATGTTTAGTGAGTAAATTGAATTTAGTACCACCCAGGTCTGGTGTAGGGGCATAGCCACTGTACCTGCACAGAGCCTGAGCCTCAGAGTTGGCCACAGAGCCAGATGTTGTGGTGGATAAACACCTGGAGACACACTGGATTCTGCTCTGTTCTGGAGACGTTTACTGAGGAGGAGAGCTTGGAGATTACTTTTCAGCTCAACAATAAAAAAGATTTCTATATCATTCCTGTTTATCAATCTGACTGAAGCAGTGGTCTGCGGAGTTGACATCCAGTGTTTGCTGTTTACATACTGTTATGTTGGCTGTGACTGGGGCTGGAGGAAAAAGAAAATACTAAGATATATAACATAGGTCTTGTTGTTTTTAGACATTTAAATACAGAATTCCTATATAATATTGCTTAAAACTTTATAAAAAAGTGTTCTCCATGAGTATTTGGCTGTCTGCTTCAGTTGTATAACACATATACTGGCTTCATAGGGATAGTTTCAATGCTACAATGTTAAATTCATTTTACACTCACATTGTCACAATTATTGCTGACCACAGCAGTTTAATAACTGTTTCATTGCGTTTGGATAAAACTCACTCTGTCTCTCTTCTCTTTTGAGAATACAATCTGATAAAACATTGCAGTATATTTACTACTCCAAGATGTTTAAATTCAGACTCAGTTATCTGCCTGCAGTGTATAGTCTGCAGTGATAAATCAGGTCTTTCTTTCCATGTCTGTGACCCCCCAAACACTTCTCAATAAATCCTGCACACCAGAGATGAACACAAGACACATTAGAGATGGTTCTAATAAGGAAAACAAGACTGTTGTGTGGGTTAAGATGATGCAATGCAGGATGTGTTAGAGGGATGGTGTGATAACGTTGGAGCTCCTTTTGCTACAATTGTTCTTTTGGTAATGTTCATTTTTAGGCTTTGTTGTGGAAACACACATTGCCTATGGCAGAAATTAATTATTCAGTGCTGGAAAAGAAAGTGCAGGGTTTGGATTAAGAGCAGCTGACTTTGAAACTATGACTGCCAATGGCATATTTTGGCTATACCACATAGCCCCAGGGAGGAAAAGAGTCAGGATTATAGTCAGACTCATCCATCATGGATTTAAGGCTGCACCTGGCCAGTGTCTTGTCACAGGAAAAAAACTGGACAAATGGGACCCACGCTGACCGAGCTAAAAGAAATCAGAGACTGTTTTGCCCACATCTTTATAGAGACCTGTCTCCACCGCAACATGCTAGAGTAAACTGCTGTACTTGACTGGTCGGCCGTGTTTTGAGTTGACAGAGCGCAGGACATACAAAA
The DNA here is from genome assembly GCF_904848185.1 of Acanthopagrus latus. Taxonomy (NCBI): domain Eukaryota; kingdom Metazoa; phylum Chordata; class Actinopteri; order Spariformes; family Sparidae; genus Acanthopagrus; species Acanthopagrus latus. The sequence goes on along the minus strand of NC_051061.1, from coordinate 2,967,163 downwards.
GGACAGGGAGAGGTGGAGTCTGTGTTCGTTGATACTTTGTGCTCCCACGCAGTCAAACTTGCTGGACAGCGTTGGTGCTGATGTTGAACCTTTAATATGGAAGTGCTGACCACACTATCATCACTAGGTTGTTGCTGCTGTTCACAGTCAGCCTGACACTAATTTTAAAAAATGCATTACGTGTTTATGTGTATTTGTGTCTATATTTGAAGCCTCACACGTTGTATATACAGTACAAATATATGCCATACATTTGTGAAGCATGGAGTAACAAACTTTGAACCTTATATGACTTTGATAGGTGATGTGAGTAAATGGTAAAAAGGTTTCTCTATTTCATAAGTTTTTATCTTTTAATTATATAATTAAAAACTTCATGTGCACCAAAAAAGTCAGTGATTTACACCTTACAAAGCCTTTAGTAAATAACACTTTTGACCAAGAAGTACAGTTCTTCTGTGAAAAGCCTTCAGTTTCATTCTTACGTTTCTTCTGAAATTTTTGATTAAAGGGCTGGCCACAGCAGTTTTGTTCAAAAGTTACTCAAACAGGCGTTTTTCCAACCGTCCTTTTGGCTGCGCCAATTCAAACCAAGCCGCGCCGCTTTGCTTTTCCATCACCAGTTTTACTGCGCTGCGCTGAGTTGAAGCGAGCCACGCCTGCGCTGGACCTGCTGTGACGTTCCACAACTGCGGCCAACCCGTGACAAGCACTCATCGCTCCCTCAAACGAGTGTGTTTTGCAAATCGATACACAACTCACGTCTGTGCAGGAGACCTAAGAGAAAGACGCTTTTTAAAGTCTGCGTGTTCAGCTCTTATAACTGAATCTCTTTAGTTTATCTCGTGCTGTTTGGACTTTCAGACCTCTGCCGTGTTTAACTGTTTCATCGTGTTCACGTTTCAGCTCTTTTGGGAGCCATGTTTAGTTACTGCTGGTCAGGGTTAGGGTTAAGGGTTAAATGGGTCATCAGTTGAAAACACACCTTCAAACAGGTAGCCCAGCTGTGGTGGAAATTCAAATCCCTGGGCTACTGTGCCAAGTCAAACCAAGTAGAGCCAGGCCAGCAGATATGATGCAAAAATGGCAATAGTGCATTTGTTGAGGGCTTTTTTCAGTTTTTGGTCAACACTGCACAGAGGAATAAGATGGTGTAAGACGGTTTGTTAGGATATGTCTTATTCCTTTAGTGTATGCATTGATTTGCTAAAAATAAGAAAAAACGTAGTATATCATTAGACTTGTACATGGACCTTTTACACCACCTGCTATTGAAGGAGGAAATGCAAGAAGAACAGAGTCGCCAAGAGAAAGCAGAGGAGTGGAGCGGGATAGAGATGAAGAAAAAAGGGGGTGGGGGAGCGGCAGACTCCACAACCTCATTATGTCTGTTGGCATTTTAACTCCTTTTGATGATTTAGTAAGAAGAGAGGAAGGAGGAGGAGGGAGAGGGGAGATGTGTTCTCTCCTCCATCCATGACACCATTTCAATCCTACACTCACACATCCCTCGCGATGCTCTCCCCACGACGGAGAGAGAAGAAAGAGAAGTGAGTGTCTTTAATTTAGAGGGATCCCGAATGTGTGAAATCCTTTATGCTATCTGGGTCACAGTGTGCCTTACAGGCTGAAGAAATACACACACACACACACACACACACACACACATACTGCCAGCATGCTGGTTTGTTCGCTCATTCGTTTTTTTCCAGTGTCTCTCATGCAGAGTATATTTTGTGTAGGTAGTACTGTGCTCATATGCCTGGCAGTATGGCACAAGTCAACCATAAGTCAAACATTCGGTTTCCTAGTAACATTTGGCTTTAATTACGCTGCGTTGTCTTATAGTATTATATACAACTACGTCACCGAGAACATCTGAGCGCAGGGAAAGTATGTGGACACCTGAATGCTATACCCATGCTTTCTGAACATGCCATTGCAGAGCCAAAGGCGTCACTCTGCTGTCATGACAGCCTGTAATCAGCTGGCTTTTTACAGAGAAACAGAGACTTTTTTGTTTGGTTCCACTTCCTATACATTTTTGGTATATCAGTGAAAGTTACCAGTGTTGACGTTGTTGTTGTAGATGAATCAGTGTTGTGGTTGATGTAAAGGCAACTGTTAACTGATGACATATGACCAACAGGAACAAATACAAATTGTAGGAAGCATTCTAAACTCTTTGTCTCATCCATTTCATTTGAGAAGCACAAATGCAAGAAATCAAGGAATTACACACTATCTGGTTGCCATCTGGAATATTTAGAGCTGTTATTACATTTGTTATTCTCAATTAAGCAAAATTACAGTCAAGTTTCAACTTTACCACCATAAGAGGCACAAAAGGGATGCCAGGACCATGACAGTAATGAGCATCACTGAATAACCCAGTTGCCAGAATAAAAGCCTGCTGGTTAGGTTTAGGCACAAAAACTTCTTGGTCAGGGTTTGGAAAACATAATTGTTTGGTTAAAAAAAAAAAATACCTGTTTTGGTCGCCAATGCGAAATTCTATAAATATCCCATGATCTCACACATATGCTTTCCACCAGCAAGCCGAGCTGAGCTGATTTGCTTCTCCAGTTTTACTGCGCTGCACTGAGCTGTGCTGAGCCCCTCAGCGATGGACCTGGTCCGGAGTGGGGCCGAGCCACACTTACTCTACTCCTGTCTGTGCAGGCGACCTGAGAAAAACATGTTTGTAGCTTTCTAACTGAATCTCTTTATTCGCTCTCGTGCTGTTTGTATTTTCGAACATCTGCTGTGTCTTGCTGTTTCGTCGTGTTCACTTTCAGCTGGAGTCATGCTTACTCACTGCCGGTGAAAACACAGTGTTTCCTGGAATACTGCTTTATAACTTATAAAAGTGTTTAACATTTTTTGCAACTGGATATTCATTTGCGGTGATTCTTCAATAGTAATGCAGGGATAGACACAAGCCCAACTAGATTAGAAAACACCTTAGTTATAGACCAGCTGTGGTGGAAATGCAAATCCCTGTTGTGCCAGGCTGCCGCAGCGAGTAATATACATGTACCTCATATGTGTACATGTCAGTATGGTACATATCCAATGACATAACACCTCAAATTGTATCTCTCCTGCCCGGCTTTTTTAACGCCCTGCTCACTGTCACAGCTGATGTAGGATGTTTTTTAATGACTAAAACTATGCGTATGCACAAAGACAGAAATATGCATACACATTCTTTTTGTCACATTTATAAACCTGTGCATATACCTGATTCTGTTTTATAAATCTTAGTCATTGTGGAAATAGACGCACATGCACAGGCTTAATTTCCACTCCCACATCTATCCATAGATGGATAGGGAAAAGCCTTTAAACATCCTTTTGTATATTGATAGTTATATCTTGTTCATCAGTGATTCACATCACTGTTATGCCCCTGGGTATTTATTGTACTGTACACGCACATGTAAGGCTACCTGTAAACCACCATTACGGTAACCTCTAAATCTTCATTATTAAACATCAGGAGGAGAATCAGTGTTCAATCTGTAGAGCTCATACTAGTGTTTAGAGCTCACAATTCAGGATCTTGTGAAAATATCAATGTCACTCCACGTAAACAAGAATGATAACATTTGTTACTCATAGTTAATTCAAAATCCAGTTAATAAATACCACTTGAATGACATTTTACAGAAAGCTTTGTAGATGTTGAAATATCACAATCAGTGAAACTGGCACAAAAAAAAAAACCCTGAACAAACAATGTTTTACTCCAAAGGTACATCTCTCTTCTTATCTCCAGAAAAATTGTCTGAACGATGTATGTTGTACACACATTCTCATCACACTCTCTCTTTCTGAATACCAATTTGTGCGCAGTAAAAGGTGTGTGCATGTTGTTTGTGTGTACAAATTGTTTGTACATCTGGGCCCAGATCCTAAAATTAAAAAAGAAAAAGAAAAAAAGAAAAAAAAAATTAAAAAACAATACATTACATGAACATTTTCAAAATTCATAACATACTTTTGGCTCAATCCACATTTTTGGTGTTTAGCCTCAAAAAAATGTTTTCACTGCAGTCACGAAACTGTTTGCGCTCCGGCTCACTGCACGCAAGAGAGGGACACAGGCACCATTAAAGTCAGGTTGATTTAAAAAAAAAAAAAAAAAAAAAAAGATGAGGTCATAATCTGTAGAGGCCCACTGAGGTTCAACATTTATTCTAATGAATAAAAATGTTTTAAAAATACCCCACTGTCTTTTTTTTTTTTTTTTTTTTTAAATTGCAGCCTGTGTTTAACAATAAATAAACTGGCTTTTGCTCCAGCTCTGAGGTTACAGTGTTTCCATGGAAACGACGGAGGAATATTTGAAGTGATGAGCAAGGTGTTCTGTTGTGCTCATTTATAGCACATTCTAAATGTTGAGTTGACCAATCAGATTGCTTGGGTGGTACTCCTTGTATAATTGAAGTTTATTTAATGATCACTATGAAAACTTTATAACAGTTACACATTATTCAGTACTGCCCCTCAACACTGGAAAGAAGGGCAAGACAAGTTGAAAAAAAAGAAAAAAAAAAACTCTGACCCTGTCTTTCTTTTTCTCTGACACACACTGAAACTCTTACACATACTCAGACAAGCATCAGTGTGAAGTTGGTGCCTCCGATTCTAAAGCTGCTTCACTTTTTGATGAACGTGTTCAGTTTATATCACTTACACTCCATATCCAAACTAAAGTGCTCTGGTCTCCTAGCAGCGCAAATGTTACAGCATATTGCTCCCTGAAGATGGTTTTCCTCATTTTCTGCAGGTTTGTATGTGTTTTTTACACAACCCTAGATACTGGAGAATATGAATAAAAACAGAGACCATCTTGTAATAAGATCACACCAGCTGCATCAGACCACATCCATCTTTAGACTCAGCCTTTGTTTCGATCTCGTCCACACTGATGTGAAGTTCCGTGACTGTATCTCACACAGTTGTGACTTGATCACATTGAAAAGATCTGTCCACACAGACAGGCTTAAACCTGGCAGCACTACAAGTTGGCACCATGGCAGTTAACACACAAACAGACTCATAAAGTAAAAACATCATCAGTTTTCAGCTGGTAATCATTTCACTGCAAATTAACTGTTTTATATGTACCACTATTTGTGTAGCTTTATCCTTTATACAGTATAATACTGTACTACAATAACACCACTGAGACAGTAAAGTAAAGATGAAGTCCAGAAGTCCAGAAATTAAGTAAACTTTCCACATGAAATCTGAAAAGCTCTGTTGGCATTTTGGAAATGAAGGTTGGTTTGAAACTAACTTTGATAGGAGTGAAATTACTGTAACCTACAACAACAGCTCTCATGCTAAATGCACATTTTTAGAGGACTCATGAGTGATGAGTACTAAGTTGTTGTTGTCCAACTTAAATTAGGTATGTAACATGGATGCATTCATAACCAATGTAACACAAGTAACATTTAACCCATAGCACAATGTTTCCTTAAACATAACCAAACTGTACTGTGAAGGTCTAGTGTGCCTGGGGCTGGTACACTAGAGAGTGGGAACGGTGCTATACGCCGCTGTTGGAGTCGCTGGCAATCAGCCTATTCAGTCGTTAACTTTTGAGGGTGTGTTGGGTTATCTCAGTCATTGAGGTCAATTCAAATCTTGTTACTGATAATTTACATTTTATTCTTTACATTTTGATATATATACACAGGAAGTTGCTTTCGATGCTGAAGTTATAAGAATTTATAGATATAAAGGAAATCAAATTGCAGAGGATAGAAACAAATATCTCTATTAATTGGATGTTGTTTGCAGTTGTGCTGACTGAAAGCACATTATCTGAAAATACAGTATCCAAATTATTGAATTACACCCCCAGTGAAAGTCTTCTGTCAAGAATTTGAAACCCCCTCAGCCTCAGTGTGGTCTTTTGAAACAGCTTGACCTTTGACCTCCCTGTGAAGAGAGAAAATTACAAATCAGTGAAGCATCACATAATTTTTTTATATTATTTAGAGGAATTCAGGGCTCTGAAGCATGCTCTGAATTGAATTCCTGTGTTACCCAATTGATCACTGCACAGACAGTTTCATTCATCACTCTTTACAAACACACACACAAGTGCGCACCCACACTCACGCACACTCGACAGAAGGGTGCACGCAGATTGTCTGTGTGTATGTCGGGTGACACTCGATACTTGACATTCAGTGATGGAAGAGCACTTAAAGCAATAATTGGAAATGTTCTTAGAGACAGAAGAGAGTATTTGTAATGTGTGTGTGTGTGTGTGTGTGTGTGTGTGTGTGTGTGTGTGTGTGTGTGAGTGAGTGAGTGAGTGTGTGTGAGAGCACAGCTCCATGCAGGAGAGCGAGAGAGAGAAATATCTATAGAGTGAGAATTCTGAGTGAGCTGATACACAAAGACAGACACACCTACACACTGGGGGAAATCACAGAGACGGATGACCCTCATGGGTGTATTGACATCTCTCACGCTGAACAAATGGCGCAGTTGAGTTGCGTTCACTGACATCGATCTGAAAACTGTTTAACATTCCATCCTGGCCCCACCTTGGTTAGCCATACAGCACAGATATACTCCCATCTCTCTCTCTCTCTCTCTCTCTCTCTCTCACACACACACACACACACACACAGGGTGGTTATTACAATTTAGCTATTTGTAATAGTCTTTTTGTGATATTTAAATCTGGAGTAGGTAATTATGTTCAAAAACATTTTGTATCATATTTGTATAAAATGTCTTAACAACCAAACAGCAATCAAAATATGACGTTATTTGGAAAATAAACCCAGCAAATGTGTGGTCTCTGGCAGCAACAGGGCTGTGAAAACGTCATCTAATCAATTTTAGCTGCCCGAAGATTTTGTATGGACAGTCTTCCTGTCAATTATTCTGCCTTACCTGACCACTCTGCCCATCCTGCGCTGACTCCACCCATCACTCATTGCTTGTGACTGGGGTCTAAACACAGTGCTGGACCTATGGCGGCCTGTTTATGACAAGAAAGGCAGAGAATCTACAGCCACGCTTCTCATCATCAGCTGTACCTACCACAGCTTACACTGCCGAAAGAGAGAAAAAGAAATACTGAACTGAACTCGCTGTTCAGTGCAGCCAGGAATGCATGAGGAGACAAAACAACCTCTCCACAAACGAATGGCGCAACACAACACGTCAGGCCGAAACTCTGCTGTCCACTTACATCTGAAGGAGAAAAAAATATTCCTTTGAGGACAATAATGTAAACATCTTGGCCGGAGAAGACAGGTGGTTTGAAAGAGGAGTAAAGGAATCCATCTACATCAAATTGGAACGACCATCTTTGAACAGAGAAGGTGGCCTAAGACATTACTTATCACCCACTAACAATACTGTACTGAGTTCTCTCTCCAGACAGCTTAACAACCATCCACACCTGGGCTCAGCTAGACTATGAAAACCCACATGAAAGCCGGTTTGACCAACGACTCTGAACCCAAGTGTTAATCATCAGAGTGGCTTTTTAGTGATGGCGACAACTGAAGGAGTCAAGTGGCCTGAACACGGATGTCATGTTAGCATTTTTGCTATCGGACAGGTAATGAGCTGGTTGGGGTTTTTTTGGGGGAAGTGTATTATGGTTCTGCATTATGTAGTCAACATAGTTAATGTTAGTTCCTTACAATGCCATTGTATGTATTAGCCCATCGTTAGCATCAATTGTTGTTGGTAGCTAGCTAGCTATGATAGACTACTGCCATATGAAACATATTTACATGTAACACTACCATTTACACGCAGGCCAACATTTACACATACTGTGGCTCTAACACATGTAATGCTACCTTGGGCTGTGCATTAGCCAGATGAGCTGTATATGAGAGCAGGATAAATTCTGTGTTCACTGTTCGGTGGTCATGGGAAGACTACATATATGTGAATATAGTTTGTATTGTATTTGTAAGCAGATGTTGTTAGATGTCATTTATGAGAGGTTCAATTTCAACCAGGCGTATTACAAATGTGCTGATCTATCCTATTTCTGTGTCCAACAGTTGGAGAGGGATGCATCGACTTCCACCCTTTGAAGGGTCAGTTCACTACAGAACCATGTCCTGCTGTTTCCACTATGTCTGCAGAGCATCTCTCTGACAGGTGAGTGTAACTTGATTCTGATAGCAACATGGATCAGACCACTGTTACTCATGTAATATGTGTCTTTCATATGTACATTTTAACTTCTTTCATATCAATTTGGTTTACTTCATGTGCATGAATGTTCTCCTTAGCAGGGATATCATACAAAAAAGAATGGCATTATTTCATTAGTTGCACCAGGAAAAAAGACCAATCAACTTGTGTTTAGGTTTATTGATGACAACCTTTTGGCACTTAGACCTTCATCAGTTTATCCTAAGACAATGGGGGATGAGTTTTAAGTATAGTTGTGGACTTACATGGCCCAATCAGTGCAGACAGACATCTCTCAAAATGCCATCAAACACATCTTGACCGACACACTTATGTCAATAAATGCCACTGTGTACACAATAGGAATAGTATAACAATATAAATGTAATACAAAAGTAGGTTAGCGCTTCAAAGAAATGTACTGTTGGAACTGGCTAGAAAAACAGCTTACTCTCAGAGATCACAGGACAGGCTGGCTCATTACATCACAATGAGAAGGAAGACGTCAAGACCACTAGGAAGCATTGTCTTATATTTCAATATACATTTAAGGGTACACTTCACAATAAAATTCACATGAGACAATAGGAATTTCTCAGGTTCAGTTTTGTAAATTCTGCATTAAAGGACATAGAATTAAAATTAGGCAAACATTAGATATACATACCAAGGCTTTATAGAAATAGTTTAATACAGAATATAATATAAGACAACCATAAAGTGGAGAAATATGTATGAGAAGAAATTATGTATTTAGACACAGATCAGCCCCAACTCATAACATCACATTCAGTTCATCGTTTAGACCCCTGGGAAACATGGTCTATAAGATGAAGATCCAATAAGCCTCAAGTCTTTTTAAAAAAAACAGGTCAAGATCATCCCCTCTTGGTGGCAAACTTACTTTTTCAATGCCACAAAACTGTAAGGTGGAAATGTCATGTTTTTCATCCTTGAAGTGTACAGCAACAACATAATCGCAACAATGCAACAATGTGTAGGTAGGTGTTACATGTCAATGTAATATCCACATGAATGGCAGGACCCAAGGTTACCAAACAGAAAATTGCCCAAAGCATCACACTGCCTCTGCCGGCTTGCCTTCTTCCTGTAGTGCATCCTGGTGCCATGTGTTCCCCACGTAGGCGAGGCGCATGCACATCACCATGTGATGTAAAAGATAACATGATTCAACAGCCCTGGCCACCTCCTTCCACTGTTCCCTGGTCCAGTTCTAATGATTATGTGCCCGTTGTTGGCTCTTTGGAGAGGGGCCAGCATGGGCACCCTGACTGGCATACGGCTATGCATCCCCATACACAACTAACTGCGATGCACTGTATATTCTGACACCTTCCTATCAGAGCCAGTATTAAGCAATTAGAGCAGCAGTAACTCGGCTGTTGGATTGGACTTGCAAGACTGGGACACCTCACAAGAGCTGCAGTTTTGGAGATGCTCTGACCCAGTCGTCTAGCCATCACAATTTGGCCCTTGTTAAATTTGCTCAAATCTTTATTCTTGCCCATATTCCTGCTTCTAACACATCAACTTTGAGGACAACATGTTAATATGCTGCCTAATATATCCCACCCACTAACAGGTGCCATGATGAGGAGATGATCAGTGTTATTCCCTTCACTTGTCAGTGGTCATAATATTAAGCCTGATTGGTGTAGTTCACCACCCTCATCCAGTTTTCTGTAATTATAATTTTTGCAGAGATAATGGAACTTCTTTCTCTTAGACCAAGTACTCCAAAGGTTTACGACAAAAAGTCCACCCAGTAGAGCTTGAACACACTACTGTTAAAATGCATAGTTAATAATTAGTTAATAATTAATAATTAGAATGTGAAACTATGTAAATTACTCTGAAAGTGACATTTTGCTACCCCCCTAAAAGATAGAACTGGTAAACATGAAATGACTGTAAATGGCACAATTCTGATGTAACAGAGGCTATTTCTGGTTGTTTTCAGGAAAATGTCATTGCATAAAATACAACCAAAGCTGTGTTGTTGAAATACATTGAAAGTAATTTCAAGGTTCATGAAAAGCTGTATTTACTGTCAGTTAAGTAATTGTGCTATTCTTTCTACAGGACAACCACTGCTAAAACCTGAGAAGATTGAGACAGCGTCAACATCGGCAGCTTGACCTGTTGGCCAACACTGACCTGTGTTTATCATCAGTCAAGAAACCTCTGGACGTGCTTCCTGCATATAGATGTTTATGCTAATTGTACTGTATAGTGTCTAAACAATAAAAGATACACTATTTTTGTTGTTATGTATTTATATTTACATATGACCAATAAGAAAGTGTTTATTATGTGTAAACTGCTCCAACTTTTCACATAGAGCCCCTTTAATACTGATTTCTAGGTGTTTCTGATCACTGTGATAATACTGATGATGAGGATGTCCATGTGACCCCAAACATGGATTGGAATAATTTTGCTGATTCTTTGACATTTAATTTTGCACCATTATCAAGTCAATAAAGTAAACATAACAAATCATATATTTACCCCAAATGTATTTATTGATTTATGGTTTTATTTCCAATTATACGCAAAGCTAATGGCAATGCTACCAGGTATACTTTGTGTATAGCAAATGTAATTAGCAAATGTTGCATAGCATGCTACCATGGGGAGCTGGTAATTGATCTAAATGAGCTCCCCCTAGTAAATGCAGGACAGCCTGTTACAGTACACCCCTGCCTCTACCATGATTCTTTTAGTTTTGTCTTTAACAGTTTGTTCCAAAATAACTTGTGAAATAATCTACTGAAATGACATTCTAAATAAATCATTAAAATTAAACTACCTCTTAGTGTACTGCAGTTAAAAAGCTAGTTATTGCACTGTGCACACATTAAACCATGTGCAAAAAAAAGTTTCAATTGGAAATTTGATTAGTTGAGATCTTGAAATTGAAAGACAAATTGAACTGAATCTTGAATTGTGGCATCGCTAATTAGCATGCTGGATGTTAACATGTAGCCCACAGCAACTTCATAGATTAAATGTTTACAGGACTTCTAGAGTACAACTGCACACTGTATATTAAGCCTTTTGTGGCTCGAGTTGAAGCAGCATGTAATCTGACAAATTGCCTCCATTGATGTCACTCAGTGGCTAAATTGCATTGTGGATCATGTAGGCATTAAGTATTGAAAAGTCTGAAGACTGTGTAGTGAAACAAGGTGATGTCTCAGTACACTGTAAGTTTTTCATAGTGGCCAAAAAAACCCACTTACACCCAATCGTGCTTTTGCATGCAACGTGAATGAAAATGATCAGGATTTACTCCTGGGTCAGTTAAGCCTGCATTAGTCAGGGATATTTATCGCCTCCCTCTTGGCTTGGCTGTGATGTGAACACAACATCCGGTGAGCATGCTAATTTTAGGTACTGAACATGTGCAATTCATCAGAGATCAGAAAGAATCACTCCTTAGCAACTTCCATCATCAGAATGTCTCATTCAGAATATAATCGATAGAGTTAATGTCTGTATAAAAGTGGTAGTCATACTACTGATATACAGTTGGACTCCCCATGACCTGTAAACACATACAATTTGTGTTTACCCTTAAACCATTAATTTTACTAGTGTACTGTCCATAGGAAGCATGCATTCCTATAGAAAAGTGGGAGGTTACGCAGCATTTTCATGGATGGCAAATGAGGTTGGTCATTTTTGACTACTTTTGATTTTACCATTATATTTCACCTTAAAACCTATTTACCTTGCCTTGTTTGGTGTCATTATTTTCAGCACAACCTCACATGTGTGACTGTACAGTTATTGTTTCATTGTGACATACTATATTAACACTATGGACCTAAAATCACAAAAAAACATAAAATCCAAATAGGAAAAAGTTAGATTTTCTAATATATAATATTATATTTATGATATATTATATTATAAATATAATATATAATATGTTTAACAAACCATTTTTATTACTTATAATGCAAATATAAATTGTTGTTTGCTTAATTTGTGCATACGTTTTTGAAATTTACAAAGTTATATGTAACCATTTACATTTAAATGCAGGCAATGCCTTATCTCCTTCCAGCTGCACTGCCTGCTTCACATTCATTCCAGTCTCTAGGTTGTTTTGACTCACAACACAAAAGAATGACTACACTACATACTAAACACAGTACATAACACACTAACTATACACACTAACTATACACTCCTGCACCAGACACAAAGCAAACGTGTCAGACCCGAACAGCGTGCGCCACTGCAGGTATAAATCTGTTTATTTTTTAACGTATGTTGTGGGGATGAGCTCTGCAGTGATTGGTTCTGGTGCACACGTGGCTATGGTGTGCAGTGATTGGTTCTGGTGCGCACGTGGCTATGGTGTGCAGTGATTGGCTCTGGTGCGCACATGACTTTGGTGGCTATGGTTAACAATACTAGCGGAATTCTTAAAGCATTTCTGAAATAATTTGTTAACGGTATCATTGTAGTTCAAACAAATGCGACGCTGCACACCCTTAAACCACGCAGCAGCCATGTTGAAAATCTCAGGTCAGTCTGATCCTGATCTGTAGAGATATTTGAGGCACACATACACAGACAGACAGAGATTCCTTGCTTTTATAGAGAGATGTTGCTCTGGTGTGCTTATATTCCCATTAATATATCCAACTGTAGTGCGGATGTAATTTTTAATAAGTACAATGCTTTTAGTCTAGTTATACAATAGAATGTTTATGATAGATTTATCTAGGTATATCAGTATATAGCATATATAAGTCTGTGTCCCATCCACTGTCTCTCCAGATAACAGATGAGAAGATGGGATATTTTAAACACCCATGCCAGCATCAACATCCATCTGTTACTGGCAGTTAGCGCCAGTTTACCATAGTGTAGCTAGAGGCCATTTTTTTGTTTGTACTCAAATGAAACAGCAGGACCTGGAAGAAGGATTTATTTAGAACAGAATTCAATAAGCAGAATACAGAATAGTATTGGCACCACCTTTAGAAGGCAGTTTAAAAGCTGTGTCTTCAGCTGTAATTTTAAATTGAAATACAGCAAGAGGGAGGTGGAAGCTATGACTCCAAGGTCACTAAATATATTTAAGCCCCATTCATGTGCTTTTCTCTTTTTCCCTCCCATTCTTGCTCACACACGCACACACACACGCTCACACACACACACACACACACACACACACACACACACACACACACACACACACACCAGCAGACAATTACCGATATCTACCAAATCTGCTGATGTGACAAAATGCAAATTTGATGTTGTTATGGTCTTTGAATAATGGCTGTGAGGCTGCCATACATCCTTGCTGCTTTCTGCAGCCGTCTCTGATTTAATTTCCTTTCATTGTTTTGTGTTTTCTTTTTCCTTTTCCCTCTTTTCCTCTCCCTTTCTTTCGTCCCTTGCTTTTCCTTACATTTCCTCCTCTTCACTTCGTTTAATACTGAATACTGAATATGAAAGAAAGGACTACTTTGAGAGACGGACCATTTAAATGGAATCCTATAAAGGTTTCTCTCTCTTCGTCTCTTTCTGTCTCTCTCTCTCTCCCTCCAGTCAATGGAAGGATCAGGAGTTCTCTCTGTGTTCTCACTTTGTGTCAAAGCACATCGATCTTGACGCAGTCCTTTACCTAATAGTGAGGTGGATTAACACACACACACACACGCACACGCGCGTTTGAGTGTGTGTGCTCTGTCACATAATGAGGTGGCTGATGTAGATTTGCTGCTCCATCTAGGTCAGAGTATTCCCACACTACACACAGACACAACAGTGTTAGCAGGTATTGAAATAGGTAGTTGGGAATATAAATGTTATGATTCTATGTTATAGCGTATGATGAAAATCATGCTTTGAAAGGTCTAGGTTTTCTTTTCCTTTTAATTATTCCATTTGGTATATGGCACCTTTCATTTGTACCCTATTGTTTGTCACCAGCTGACCATCTTACTGTTACTCGTTTCAAAACGGTCTCTGAGCCAAAACCGAGCACCACCTGGATCACAGTATGTCATCCATCAGTGGGACTGTTTATTGGTCTAATGTGGTGCAGTGTACTTTTGCTCGGTTTTCTCTTGTAATGAAGCATAATTTTCAATCATACTGTCACTGTATATACAGCCTTGTTTTATGCAAGGGCCATCTTTCCAGATGCTTCTTAAGAATGTTTTTAGACATCATTTGAAAATGATTTTATGACCAAATGACCAAAAGTGGACCTCCAGAATATCTTTTGTTGACTAGCTAGTACACTGTTGGTGAATGTGTAGTGAAATTGAGTTTAACAGGTAGTAAAGATAAAACGTTACATTGTCATCGCTATTTAGCCCTCATCCATTTGTATTTCTGCATAGTATTTGTCTATCTGTGTGGATGAGCAGCTGGCATAGACAACTGTGTTGCCAACAACTTCCATGCAGCTTCTACAGTAGCTCCTCTTGTGGCTTTAGATGTGCTAAAATTCAACTTACCCCATAAAATATGTATATTCACCTCTCGCTGGACACAGATGCCTTCTTTAAGGCTTTCTCTTTTTGTGGGTGTATGTGTGTGTATTCAAAGACGACTGAGGTGAAGACAGATGGAGAGCAAAGCCAAGCCACTCCAACTCTTTCCTCCCTCATCAAACTATTAATTCACTCTCACTTAGTCCACAGCTACACACACTCTCACACACACACACACAGAGTTCCAGCTGAATATTAATTGGGTTGTGCTGGATCTACACATTCTCTTTCCTCACTAACTTGCTACATGACTGAGTCTGATTAAAGCCGATCATTTATATAATTAACATATGGTTCTGGCCCTTCCTTTAATGTGCTGATCATCCTCTCTCTCTCTCTCTCTCTCTCTCTCTCTCTCTCTCTCTCTCTCTCTCTCTCTCTCTCTCTCTCTCTCTTTCTCTCTCTCTCTCTCTCTCTTTCTCTCTCTCTCTCTCTCTCTCACACACACACACACACACGATAAAAAAGAAGAAGTGAAAAGCAAAGTGAGCAGTATGTAGCATTGTCTTTTCCTTATAATTGCTTAATAATACAATTTATAATAAATTATTACTGACCTATTACCACTATATCATATCAACAGCCTGCTGCTTTTGCACACATTTTTAAAGATAGGTCAGACAGTCATGTTAAGATATATACTTTATATAACTCAATAACTATATATAACTATATAACCATATAACTCAAAATGACAACATGACAAACAAGATAGACAATTTTACATATATCCTACTTGAAATTGCTTAATCCTACATTTTCCACAATGCAACTTTTTCAAAAATAAACAAACTCAAGGCTCAATAAAAACTCAGTAACAAATGTGTCACTTCACTTAACATTGTCACCTGTTAAGGTGATATACCTTGTGAAGTACATTCATGGTAAAATGTTAACTTATATGTAATGACATATGTTTATTTTATAATAATGATAATAATTAATTAATGGAGCTCTGGTTCATTTTAAAGCCCTCCCACAGGTGAAGGTGAAATTGAAGAACAGGATTATCAACAACTAGGCCCATCTGTGTTGTCCTGTTCTGTTGGCACAAGTGGGCCCTTGACAGCGTTTTTGTGGTGGACAGAGCAGGTTGAATCAGTGGTGGAATGTGTTGGTTAGAGAGATCACTGAAAAGACAAGGAAAAAAAGTCTTACCTCATCAATGTAGTGTTCATGATTTCACCCATTTAGTCCTTTCTCCCTTTTTTTTTCGTCTCCGCTTCTTCCCCAGCGCCGTTTGAAACTTTTTATGAGACATAGTCTTGATTAAAGGTAGTGACACTTTGTATGTCCGCAGTCCTGAGTCTTCCAGTTTCCCGTTTTCAACAATGAATAATGACTTCAGCCACCTGGCAGGTGGGCAGACTAGTTCAAGATGATAGAAAGGCAACAGTAACTCAAATAACCACTCATTACAACCAAGGTATGCAGAATGCCAGCTCTAAAGTCACAACACATCGAACCATGGAGCAGATGGGCTACAGCAGCAGAAGACACACCACAAGTGCCACTCCTGTCAGCTAAGAACAGGAAACTGAGCCTACAATACGCACAGGCTGACCAAAATTGGATAACAGATTAGAAAACAGAGACAATTTCAGCTGCTACATTCAGATGGTAGGGTCATAATTTGGCGTAAGCAACAGGAAAGCATGGATCCATCCTGCCTTGTATCAATGGTTCAGGCTGATGATGGTGGTGTAATAGTGTAAGGGCTATTTTCTTGGCAGACTTTGAGCCCCTTAGTACCAATTGAGCTTTGTTTAAACGCCACAGCCTACCTGAGTATTGTTGCTGACCATGTCCATCCCTTTATGTCACAGTGTACCCATCTTCTGATGGCTACTGTCACTGGGATAATGCACCATGTCACAAAACTCATATCATCTCAAATTGGTTTCTTGAACATATCAATGAGTTCACTGTACTCCAATGGCCTCCACAGTCACCATCCAGTAGAGCACCTTTGGGACGCGGTGTGGCAGGAGATTGCATCATGGAAAATCTCTGAGGAATGTTTCCAACATCTTGTTGAAAGTATGCCACAAAGCATTAAGGCAGTTCTGAAGGCAAAAGGGGGTCCAACCCGGTACTAGCAAGGTGTAACTAATATAGTGGCCAGTGAGCGTACATTTTATATTCTGTAACTTTGTGTGTAGAACAATGCCATGTCACAGTCATCTACACCGTACCTGTCTGTACTCAGGGTAAATAGACAAGCTGTAATCATGGTAACAACTGCTTGATAAAAATATAGAAAATCAGTGTATCATGTATCATTGACTGCATTAGGCACCTGTCAGGTATGGAAAAAAAAAACACCTGTCAGTCATGCTCAGTTACTCCAGGAGGCTCAAACTGCATTTCCAACTCAAACACCTGTAAATAGTTAATTGCTTGGCTATTTATGCATGTATACACTTGAAAGTTCTAAACACTGTGAAAAAACTATTGTGGTATTTAAAAAAAAAAAAAAGAAGTTTGTTAAAATAGGTTCAAACAATAACTAGTCATGGTACCATGTGAGCAAACTGGAAGCCTGTCCTGCTTGCAGTGTAAGATGCAGTTCAGTGCTCAGTGATGTGTTATCTGCTCAGTCATGTGGTGTAGTGTACATACGTGAATGTTCACTTGTTTTCCTCCAGGCCTGCTCTCTGCCATTGACGCTCCAGTTGTATGACTGTATTAACATTTTGCTTCACATGGCATAATGTAACGTAAAGCCAGTGTTTACTGTGCTGTGGCTGAGCTGAGCAGAGGGGTGTATTGTCAGTGAGTGAGTCATAACATAAAGAAAATCCAGAGCACAATAACTGCATTTCATGATTTTTTTCTTTGACATAAACAAGGATGTTGTGATGACTCCATCGTGAATTTCTGTAAAGCATCTAATTTGTAAATGGGCTGCAACTACTGACTCGAGCCACAGCTTATGGCTCCATACTGCCTGCAGAAATCATAACATAGGTCATCACGCAATATAATATTGTATAATTAAATGTATGTTTTGCATTTATGTAATCCGCTGAGCTACGTATATACACACAAAAAGCAAAGAAGGAGTCTCAAGAGGAAAAAAAAGCTACTCTGTAGTCTGGCAGTGTGGTGGTGGATAATGTATCTTTTGTAAAATGGCAGCAGTGTGAACAGAGTGTTTTCTGTTCAGACATTTTACTTCACTGAGCATTTTTAACTTTGTCATTTATAACAATCTTATACTGGGTTTGCTGGCGATACTGGGCACCCATAGGGTAAACTGGCATCTTTGCCAAAGCAACTGCATTGTGTACACACAGATGAGGATTTTTAGTTCATGGCAATTATTAACTGGGAGACAGCAGAGAAGAGGATTTTGTATTTGTAGAGATTTATAAGTACAGTTAAGGTCAAAGATTTACATACACTTAAAGAAAATGTACATCATGGCGGTCTTCAGTTCAATGAGTTCTACAGCTCTTATTTTTTGGAGATTTAATGAGGGGAACACATACTACTTTGTTACTAGAAACATCCATGAAGTTTGGTTCATATTTGCTGGGTTAAAAAAAATACACATACAAAACATTTTTCCTGGCCATTTTCACTTCAGTTAGGTGCTTTTGATAGCCATCCACAAGCTTCTGGTAGGCCCCTTGTTGAAGTTGTAACCACTCCATTTGACGTTCAACTAAATGTCTTAGCTTGAGTGGTTATATTTTTCTACATTTGACAGGTCCCAAAACTAGCAGCCTACCTGTGGTGTGGAGTGTGACAGCTTCATTGGGACCAAAATACTTACATTACCAACACAGAATAATAATGTTGAAGGTAAATAGTTGGGTTAAGGTTAGAGGGTTGGGTAAGGGTTGGGGTTAAGTTAGTTTAGACAAATAGCAGCAATGGTTAGAGTAAGTCTCCAGGAAATGAATGCAAGTTTATGTCCTTACAAGTGATGAAAACAAGGTTTGTGTGTGTGTGTGTGTGTGTGTGTGTGTGTGTGTGTGTGTGTAGTACTGCTGTTGTAAAAGTGCTTGCATCGGCAGGTTCATCCTGAGAGCCTCTCAAATCAAATGACCAAGAATAATGTGAAGAAAAATGCTGAAGTCGGCAAGACTACATGAACACACACACACACACACACACACACACACAAATGCACACACTCATGTAGCTGCACTGATTTGCCTGCTTATATTTCTATATCACTGTGTTTCAGTAATTATTTGTCTATCCTTTGTTCCTCCCATTTCTTTACCTTTTTTTTTTATACCTTTCATCTTTTCTTTTTTCTTTCATTTCCCTTTTCCTCCTTCTTTCATTGCTTCTTCTTTTCATTCAACCACACTGTTTATCTCTGCAGTATCTGCAGTATACTGTATAAGCCCCATCTCTTTGTAAGATTTACTTGTCCACATGAAACCTGACATTAGTTGTATGTTCTGGCAAGATGAATATTAATGAAAAGGAAATGCAGATTTATGAAACATAAAAAAGAATGAATTAAAAAAAATCTTCGTTCTGATGTCACATTGTCAAAAATCTACAAAAAGTCAGCAAAAACAAAGGTGTCTGTGGAGAAAACTATTGATAATTTCTCACTGCTTTCTCACAAAATACAACAATTACCACAACTTTCAAAATCCCTCCAGAACTCTTTGCTCATTGTAGTCATCCATGTGTAAAGCACTATTTATTTCCAGCAAATTATTTGATTGCTAACTAACTAGTTTCAAAACCATTAAAAACACATTCTAAACAGACCGTAAACATTTGTGTACATTCCTGCAGTAAAATCATAGATATGTATTGAAAAACGTGTAGCAGAATATTTACAATAGAAACAAATAATAGACATTCCAAACACAGTTGATTGCAATTTCAGCTAAATGTCACCCAGGTGTCCTATTTATATTATTCAGGGGGGCTAAAACCCTCCAAGCAGTGTATGGTACAAGTGTTTTTATTGCACATTGTTGGATTTTACTTTCTTTATTATTACTGCAGCCCTAGAATTTCAGGGTGTTGTTTAAATCTTGTATTTGTCATAAGTGTATTATTATATTCATATCTAAAGAAAAAAGGATATTAAGTCAAATTGCTGCATTTCTGATTCATTGTTGTTACATATACTTTTAGAAAGTCAGTAAAGCGATAAAGGTTTTCTCCTGATTTACATCATCGCTATTAACACAGGTCATGTTGTTTTTGTGTAATGTACAGTCAATATACAAGTTTCTAAAAGGGTTACATTTTTTTCTCATAAGCGTGCCCAAATTTAAAAGTTCTTTCTTAATTACAAATGCTTGCATCGATTTAACAAGAAATAATAATAAAACACTAAAAAAAAAAACCCAACAGCTTTAAAACATTGAATATAGTATAAAGACTTCTCCTCCACAACAACAGCAGCTCAGAAGCTATACTGAAACAGTTGATAAGAGTTTTTGAAAGAGCAGATCAATCAGTCTTTATTTGCACCACTTCAGTAATTGGGTACAGCAGCCAGAGAGCACAGAGACTCCGTGGAAGAAGCAAAGTCAGTAACATGCATGAGACATGAATGTGTACAGACAGAGGGAAAGAGCGAGGAGCTCAGTGCATCATGGGAAATCCCCTGACAGTCTAAACCTATGGCAGCATAGCTAAGACCCTGTGCAGCCCCTAAATATAAGCTTCATCAAAAGTTTCTTTGGGCCATATTAAATCATTTTTCTTCAAAATTTTAAAGTTATTACTATAATGAAAGAAAGTGCAAATAAAATGAAAAGTGATGTGAAAAGTTTAATACAAGGCTTCTGACAAAATGTATGTATGTATGTATGTATGTATGTATGTATGTATGTATGTATGTATGTATGTATGTATGTATGTAATTTGTATAAGTCTCAGACAAAGAAAAACAAACTTTAATTGCATTACTTCTATGTCTGTTTACACACAGGGGTTGAGGATTCAAAAGTGGACAGAGACTCAGCATGTGTGCCTGTGTTGTGTGTGTGTGTGTCACCAAGTCCAGCATTGTGGAGGCAGTATGAAAAATAGGACCTGTCAACCCCAAGGGGAGGAGTGAGAGAGAGACGGCGCTGATGATTGATAACTACAGTCGACAGAGAAGGGGGGGTGAGACACAGAGAGAGAGTGAGAGAGACAGAGAGAGAGAGAGAGAGTCAGAGAGAGAGAGAGAGAGAGAGAGACAGAGACAGAGAGAGAGAGAGAGTGAGAGAGAGAGAGAGACAGAGAGAGAAGACTGAAGAGCAGCACAGATGTACTTGCTATGTGGAGGAAGAACAATTAGTAGCAGCTAAGAGCAAAACATTACAACACAAACACACAAACATGTGCAATACAACAGAGGAAATCAAGAGAAATCAAGGATACATAGTGAAAGGGGAGGAAACAAGCATGGAGAGAGAAGAAGACATTGTTGCACAGGCTTCACATTTGTCTCAAATAGTTTTACATCATATCTTTAGTATCTCCACTTAATGAAGCCCATGAGTTACCACTGTCAAGTTATTTACTTTTTGTGCCATCTCCACTTGAAAGAGACATCTACTCAAGAGTTCTGACTATTCACTATGAACTGCTGAGCGACGCGGTGGCTACAGTTAGCAGCTAGCGCCTGCACGTTTCATTGTGCAGTCCACGATCGCACTCTATGCACCGGCTGCCTCTCTGGTGATCGTAGATGTCTCGCACAGTTTGCATAGGATTCCCTTATGGTTCAACAGCACTTTTCTTCCAGTCCTTTAGTTAGTCAGATGTTGTGTGTCACACTTTTTATCGTCCAGGCAGCCACTCGTTGTAGCTCATGGTTCCTCCCATTTATGCTGATGAGCACTTTGCTTTCTAAACTCATATTTTTAGTTTGACTTGACAATCACGAACACACTTTATATCTGGCTCAATGTGTACTGTTGCTTAGTGTATCTTTAACATTTTTAGAGATATCTGGTCAACAGAAACTGTTGTTGTTGTGTTAGTTAATGGGTCATTGTTAGTTAGCTATTGCAAGCTATAAGATGATTGTTACTATTTTTCCAGTCATTTTTCTACTTTTCAAACTTCTCTACTTTTTCAAACTATGGTCAGCAATACTAAAAACCTTCAGATTCCCATTTGCATAAATAGCCCCATGAAAGGGAGCAATATCGCCTTTTGAGTCAGTAAGTATTTTAATGTGAAACAAGTGCAGAACATGAGAATATCACTGATAGTCACAACCCTCACAGAGCTGTCTGTTTCAAACTAGTAAAACACAGGCATGGAATAACTGGCATTGGCATTGCAACTAGACCATAAAGTTAACAATAACATATTTAAATCAGTTCTAAACTTTACTTCATGATTGTCAAGTTATGAAGAGAAGCGGGGGAAAAAGAGGAGAGAGAACCCAAATCTATCGTGAGTGGTTAATTTACGGAGAGCTGAAATGATTTAAACACTTAGACACACAAATCCTCGGTGTGTGCTGTTGCTTGCTAACAGCTACTGTAACAGTTAGTGTACAGTAAATCAATCTGGCTGTTTGGGGGCGGTAAACACTGAGTAACGTGAATAAACACAAGTGCAGTCAAACTCGCCTCACTGGTGGTGAATCAGCATTAAACAACCACTATTGCAGATGAAAATCTATCTGATGTGACTCAGGCACAAATGTTTGTGGTTTACATTAACGTTTTTAAGTTTATCATTTGTGTTAAGTTAAGTCTTGATGGCCACTTCCCCATCCCAAGTAGACAACTAAATTGGCAACTATTACCTTGACTAAACATAAGGGATAATCTAAGTACACAACTCAACAATATGCAGTATATGATAAAGGTCTAGTTGTTTCTTACATATTTCGATGCAGGATTCCTACATGTTATGCGTGTGAGTATTGGGGTTGTTTATTTCATGACTGCATCCCCAAAACAGCAGGCTGACCTAGAATCGTAAGAATATATAAGCTTCATGTTTGTACATTATAGGCTTCCTTTTTTTTTTTTTAAATAGAATTTCTAATGTGATATAGCCATCCTTATTATAAAAATTCCAAATCCTGATCACACTGCAATTTGACTCCTTCTTTAATCCAGGAGGCGAGGCGGTGTAGAAATGCAGAGAATTTGTTTTAATTACTATTTCTATTCTTGGTAGAAATTTCCCAGCCAATTATCTTTCCAAGTTTGCTCTCCCAATTTAAATCATAAGCAGGCCCACATGAACATGTGTGTGTATGTTGGTGTGTGTCTGTGTATTTGTTTCTGTTTGTGTGTGTACAACTTTGGACAAGAAAGGGTGCTTTATGCTAGCCAATCAATCAGACTGCAGAAAGCAAATACACACATATGCTCACACTTGATGAGAGAAATCAATCAGTCTAGGAGATAGTCCGAGTCCGTCACTCTCTCTCTTTATGTGTGTGTGTATGTGTGTGTGTGTGTCTATTTCTCTCGCTCTTCACTCGCTGTGATAAGTGGGTTAAGCTCCTCTGGGTTAATTAGACTGTTTCAGATGTGACTAATTTGCTGGCTGCAGGCACCACAATATGCTAAATACCTTGCAAGTGTATATGTGTGTGTGTGGGTGTGTGTGTGGGTGTGGGCAGGGCAGGGCAGGGCATACTTCACGATGGACACTTTGACATGTGTATATAAGATAACACATTATTAAGCTGTAAGCTCTTGTATTGTTAAATGTCTGGTGTGTTTTTTATCTTATTTGTGTTTATTTCTTTGTTGTATCATTTTAGTTCTGTATTAACAACAGAAATATATTAGAATTTCTTCTCAGAGAGGGATTCACTGCATCTGACCATTTATATTACCAATAAGAGCTGGCAGATCTCTGATCTGATATGTCTTGAGTATTTATAAAAACATATTAATGTCATGTACTCTTACTCAAGTATTTTCATCTTAAGCTACAAGGCTATGATGTGCGCAAGTGCAGTCGTCAAATTGCAGGAGATGAGAGGTCAGCAAATGAAGTGGAAGATGGTACTGTTACAGCTTTTTTCAACTTGTCACAAAAGGAAAACACATAGTTCTCATTTTCCACAACCTGTCTACAACAGAAGTCTGTCTGATATAACATAATTTAATGATTGCTTACACAATGCGTTTTGGATACACAGGGTGTTTTTGAGGAAGCAGGCTCTGCACACATCCGTGTGTTTCTGAGTTGCCAGTGTTTTTGGTCGGTGGATGAGAGGTACACCAGGTTTCCTCAACTTAATCTTGTGCTGTAAAGTCTGTGTCATTGTAGCCAGGCTGTGGTAAAACATAATCCTTGTCTCTCGTGTCAGTTTCAGGAGGAGGAATAATTTGGATGTGCTGTGCTTGAAGTGAAAGAAAAGTGTCGCAACTCCCATTATTCAGATGTTGCCAGTGTGGGGGTATTGCTTACAGCCAGCACAAGTGGCCCACACAGCTGCCAGTCAGGACTGACCATGTTAGATAGCCAGTCCATCCATATCCCACTATGTGCATCCCTGGACACTGTCTTTACTTTTAACATGTCACACAAATGACATGAAACATAGATCAACAGAGAAGAGCAGGCAGCCGACCACCAGGGTTCCAACCAATGCTGTGAATAAATACCTGTAGTAGTAAGCCGGTACAAAACACAGGTACGGAAAAGAGTGCTTTGTATAGACGACATTTTCATACTCCACCCTGTTTCTTATTCATATTCAGCTTCACTCATATCTGAGGATAGTGACTGGGCAAAACAATGCCACTGCCTGTTTTGGTTTTGTAATGGCAGACCCTCTACTGCCTTTTTTAATGTAGGAGAATTATTTGATGAAGAAGTGGTCAAGATTGTAAAAATAGTCACAGCTGTTTCAGTACAGCAAAGCATGTGGCTTACAGTTTTTGCAGTGTATGAATTTTACATTTCATTGAAAGTGCCTCCCCAAGTCTAGGACTGCTGCAGCTCCTTTTTAAGTTAATCAGAACTTGCTTGATTTTAAATATTGCTCAGTCTTAGTTTGAATTATTTATGATAGTTTTTTGTATTCTGGGCATCAATGTTGTAAAATAGTTTATTCTATATTGGTCAAAAATAAATGTTTTCCTTTATTTTAACGTTGGTAGAATTTTACATTACAGCACGGTAATAACATGGTGCAGATGTTTCTCCTTTCAAAAGATTCCCACATTGTTAAATGCGTAGTGCTTTTCAAATTAACTATTTCCTTGTTATTATCAAACTGTTACCACCCTGTTACCATGTTATGACCGTGCTGTAATGTACAATCTGCTGCTTTTTCTCACTTTTGCTATCTATCTCTCTTCCTCTCTCTCTCTTTAATTGAATGTCAGTAGAGGAGGCTGAGGTTAACAGTCTCTTGAGCAATGTATGCAGTCTATCATCTAAAGTCTCACACACACACACACACACACACACACACACACACACACACACACACACACACAGTGTCACATCTGTAGATTTAAGAAAACAGCTTCACTGCATCACTCAATACTACAATATACACTTAAACAAAAAGAAAGCAAGAGGGACTAAAATTGTAAAATCAGACTGATCAGATGGTTTATTTTAATCCTCTTTGTACGTAACACACATGACAACCTAATACAGTCAGTGAAAAATAACAAAAAAAACAAGAATCAAATTAACCGATCAAACAAACTTTATTTATATAGCACTTTTCACGTCAGGGTGCTCACACAATAACAAGAAGAAAAACAGCACTTCCTATGCCATGTCCGCATCCACTTGCATTCTTCCATACGCACACAGAAATAAATAAAAGAGGAACCTGGGAACTGGGGAAGCATTAGTCTGAGTAAAACATCAAGAAAACACAATCATTAATAAAAATACAGTGGTTACCTGCCAGAGAAACCCCCACCCAGCAGCACCGGAATGCATACCTCCCTCTTCACCTCAGATGATGACAGAGGTCCAACAATCCGCGTGAGAAGTGAAATCCCCCCCTAAAACTGCACACAAATATCAGGGCATCCAATTACCTCCCGCTCTGACTGCAGCATCTGCCTGAGCAGACATAGACCCAACATGTAAAACCTAATTACCCATGCTACCATTTTGTGACCTGCAGTGTTCCTAGATCTCCTTGGTAGTAGTCTCTGCATTGACTTGCTCACTTCTGGTCCACTTCCTGGATTCCGCATGTCCTGTTCCACCTTTATGCTATGCCTAACCCTTTTTCAAAGATCATCATATCTTATTCCAAGTTTTCAATTTTGACCTGTGTCCTTATTTTATGAGTTATTCTTAGACTGATCACAGCTCTAATGGCTGTGTGTGCCGACTACAAAATCAATACTCACAGTTAACAGAGGATCTCTACCGCCTGAAGGCAGAGCTTAGATAAATGGATCAGCGGAAAGCCCATGGACTCAAAGTTTTATTTGATACAAGAAATATCATAATTAATCCATCAGTCCCAGTTTTTTTGTGAAGCTACATCAGTTACCAGCAAACATTTCCTGGCATTCTTTATTTGCAAAATTGACAATATACGTTCCCAGAGCTTACCACTTTCCTTTGATCTGTCAAATCAATGTAATGCACCTCATATATAATAACTCTGAGCCAGTCTCTCTTTCCTCTTTGGCACATATCACCACTAATATGAATCCTTAGATTCTTTCATGTTTACTGAAGGAAGTGCTAGACACTGCTGGGCCTAGCGTTTTATCAATGATCGCTTGATCTTTGGTAAATGGCTACGTCCTATCCTGTTTTGAGCATGTTGTCAGTCAGCCGCTGGATCAAAAATACCGTCTAATATTAAACTCCCGTTTTTGTCCCAAATCAGTGAAAACCTTTTTTTCCTCAACTCATCTCCTATTGTAAAGATTGTGATTACTGGACAAATTTAAGTGTCAGCTAGTGTTGCTTTCGTCAATGAAAATTATGACTAAATATCGTCGTCAACGAACTTTTATCACATGACGGAAACGAGACGAGACGCAACGTAAATGGTGGTCATGTGACGAAAACTATAATCAAATATTTCATCCAATGTTGTTGACGAATAAAAACGGGACTAAATGTGGTTTACAAAATAAAAACTCTGCTAAAGTATCTCTTCATTTTCGTTGACCAAAACGAGACGAGACAAAATGTAATAACGTTATTTCGTCTCACTATTATTATTATTTTGCAATATTTCTGTTTCCTGAGTCTCATTTCAGGTGCTGCATCAGGTCGCACTGCGCAGACGCAGGCGACGTCTCTTCCTCAGTCCCCACCTGCGCGCCATTATTAAGAAGATGCAGCTGCGGTGGCTTAACGTTAACGATAACTCAAGACACAGAGTGAAGTCTGGCACTAAGAAAGGGACCGATGGCGGCCAGCCGGGGTTCGGTGTTCCCTCCGGTGTCCCCTGTCAGTCTAAACCTGGGGACAGTTTCTAATCATATGGATGCTGTTATAATGTGTAGTGATTGAGATACTGACCCACCAAACATCCTGGAAAGTGACAAAGTTTGTTTTCGCTCTAGATTACATAATTACATGATCATCATCAGTAAACTGGATGCTGTCTGACTCACTTGCGAGGACAGAGGGTGATTTCTGGAGGAAAGTTCACCGAAGTCTCGGTCTGGAGGGCTCATTTATTTTCATCACCAACACTTGGTGAGTTAACGTGTTTTGCCGGTGACAGACGCTGTTTTTAGTGCAGAAATGTGAGGAAGAGTCGGTAGGACGGTCGGGAGGACTGACAGGAGGACGGACGCTTCTCCATGAAACTAACAGTCAGCCAGCTGTGTGTGTGAGTGAGTGAGTGAAAACAAAACAAGGAAGACATAAAAGTACAAACAAAAAGAAAATGAATAGAAAAAATAATAATGAATAATAACACGAGGTGTGTTGTTTGTGTGTGTGTGTGTGTGTGTGTGTGTGTGTGTGTGTGTGTGTGTGTGTGTGTGTGTGTGTGTGTGTGCTGCTGTTACCAAATGACATTGGCCTATGAGGGGAGAAGGGTACTACATAGCAAATGCAAGACAAGTACACAGAAAATAGAAATTACATTACTAAAAAGAGACTTAAGTACAATTGTCATTGACTAAAACTAGACTAAAATGTCATCAGTTTTTGTCGACTAAAACTAGATGAAAATAGTCATGGATGTTTCAGACTAAAATGCTCAGACTTTTTTAGTCAACAGAAACTTGACTAGACTAAAAAGAGTATAAATGTGACTAAAACTAAAAAAAAACTAAAATTACAGTTTTACACAAAGACTGGACTAAAACTAAAATTAAAACAGGCCGCCAAAAACAACACTAGTGTCAGCTCTCCTGATGGGTACAAATAATTTCCATCTGTCATCTGAAATCATTTCATCTAGATCTCGACTTTTGACACGGTTGATCACTGCATCCTATTGAACTGCCTTAAGCCTGTTGTTGTTGAAAGTTCTCACTCATCCAAGTCATGGTAATTCTAAGTGCGATATCGTAGGCAGCTGGACTTTTTCATTCATCTCTCCGCCAAGAGGCTTCTTCAGTTCTAACTAACTGGAGAGGAGTTGCTGGGCTTTTTAACCCTGTGTGGGAGTGTCCTTAAAGAATCATTAAGAATCATCATGTATGAACTCTGAGTTTCCAGGTTGTTTAAGCCACTTGTGAATCATTGACCCACTGACATTCATTCGGGTCATTAGGGTTAAGTGGGTCCAGGTGTGAATGGGTGTTAAGCTGTCTGGGGAATTCAGGACGGCATTATAGATGGGTGATAAGCAGTGTTGTAGGCCACTCTAAAATGGTTGTTCTAATCTGAAGTAGATGGATTATTTTATGCCTCTCTCAAAGGACCTGTCCTCTGAAAAAAAATGGTTTCCTACTATTTCACCTCTCTTTTTATATGCATTTCATGCAAAATGGAACAGCATCATCATTACTTATCTCGTGGGAATATCTGAGAAATTCAGGATGACCTTCAATAAACACCGCAATTTAGTTCAATTCACATCTAGCAACACTCTGAGGCAGAAACTTGTCCATCCTAAGGACAAAACACACAGGCATAAGCAGAGTATTGTAGTTCATGCTGTTCAATGCAAAACAAAGACTGCAAAGATTTGTACACTGGGGAAACAAAACAACCCCTACATAGTAAATGCAAATGGCACAACAGTCAAGAGCTACCTGAACAACCACTTTCAACTCTCTTTGTCTGCTTTGTAAATATCTTGTTTTTCATCTATGTATTTTCTATTTAACATTATGCACATTTGTCTTATTCTTTTTCCGGTACTTGTTGCATCTTGATTCAATATTGATTCAATCTTCAACTGGATGGATGCGGAAATAGGATCTAAAAAGCAAGTTGCAGGTTTAAATTGACAAAATGACATCTCAGCATCAACCAGAACAAATTTCCACACACAAAAACAAAGGTTCTGCAATATTAGAAATCATAAGCGGACATTGTCACAAGTTTAATTTCTACTTTATTTCTAAAGTGGAGCACAAATTCTTCTCATAAGGAGTTGTCAAGCATACAGCAGGGTTGTTTAAACGGTCAGTGGTTGAAAATATGTTCCTGGGGTTATTACCATTATCAGTTGATCATTTAGAGAAATGGTCCTGTCTTGCATGTTTAACTGCCTTAGCCTTAATGTAACTGTCCATGATGGAATTTAATAATGAAAATTAATTTGTGCTTTCTGCATCTTCTTTCTGCTGTTTCTCTTTAATTGTTTTGTCGTTTCTCCATGGGGGTGCTGGATTAGCATTAGTTGTTTTCAGTTTACTGTTGAAACTTTCTACAGTGAGATCACAAGAGGAGGGTAAAATGTCTGAAGGAGTGTTATACAGAAGATCAACAAAATTCACAACCACTTTGGCAGTCAGATTGTATTTCCTGGAATATCCTGTTGTATAAAACCAATGACAAGTAAGAAAGGCAGAAATGATTAGACAAGCCTACATCAAAAGTAACTTTGGCAGAAACACTGTCAAACATGTGGCCTCTACAAGGATGAGTCAGGTGTTGAAGAAAATGCATACATTTCAGAAAATTTAAAAATTCAGAAGCTAAAGTAAAAAAGAAAAGAAAAAAAGAAAAAAAACATCTAAAAGATGTTATATTCAAAATTAATCACAATTTCTGTGGATAATAGAGAGTATGAAAAATCTGAAATAACAGAAGAGCAGTGTATTACAAAACAAGACTTATCCAAAGGGTAATCAACATACTTAAAATGCAAACTGAATTACATAAGTCCAAATTAATGTTACATTCAAGAGCATTCTTTAGTCCATTGAAAACATATTGACTATGAGATCTTAAGGATTGATGCTTACATATTTTTGTCTCTCTGCTGGACATGATGAATGCATTTGGTATATAAAGGTGAGACTAAAACCATTTTTTCTACATAATTTTCCCCACTGTCTCTCATGTTATGCCACCAATGACTTATTGACTGACTATTGTTCAGTCTTGTAACTTTGACTTGTCAGAAGTGTGATCAAGAGTAGGTAGGATCCTTTACCCGTATACACTCGATGGCCAACAGATCAGGACTGAAAGTAAACAGTACATCAGGAGCCTGTTCCACACATGTGGTCTGGGGCCAAAAAGTTCTTCTGGATAAAACTGCAAAACGTAGGCCTACCCGTGTGTTCTCTTATGGTCGGATAAATCTACCAAAACAAAAAAACATGAAATGACATGTCCCACCCACATTTAAATACTTCGTAAATGGCCTGATGTACAAACGCAACAATAAATGCATTGCGTTCTCTCTCTCTCTCTCTCTCTCTCTCTCTCTCTCTCTCTCTCTCTCTCTCTCTCTCTCTCTCTGTGGATTTGTGCGTGTGTGTGTGTTATTGTGTATGAGCCCTCCTCAGCATCGTGTTACACAAAATGGGAAGTGGCAGATTGTCTACAAGAGAAACAAACACACAATGTGGGTGATCCATTTATAACGCAGGACATTATATTGATCTGTGTCACTTTGTCACTTTAATTTGATCAACTCAAGTTGTGACTGCTGTTTGTGTGTGTGTGTGTGTGTGTGTGTGTGTGTGTGTGTGTGTGTGTGTGTGTGTGTGTGTGTGTGCATGCGTGCGTGCGTGTGTGCGTGCGTGCGTACATGTGTGATTGCATGTAACAGTGGACCTTCATCAGGTGGTAGTTTACTGTTAGACTGGCAGTTATGCTCAGAAGCTATGAATATAAATCTATTTCTGTGTTGCAT
This sequence comes from Acanthopagrus latus, assembly GCF_904848185.1. Classification (NCBI taxonomy): domain Eukaryota; kingdom Metazoa; phylum Chordata; class Actinopteri; order Spariformes; family Sparidae; genus Acanthopagrus; species Acanthopagrus latus. The sequence continues at coordinate 2,936,230 of NC_051061.1, read as the reverse complement.
TATATTTGAGTATAAGCATGTAACCAAAATTCTTAGCACAAATTAACTTTCACGTAGATAGGAGGAGACATGCAGCTGTGGCTGTGTTCATGCTGATTAGGTGGTGCAGTGCGATTTTGTTGTGTATTTCACCACATCATTGTGTTTTCATTGAAACCTGCTCCAACCACATCTTCATCACAAAAACAGACACAGCAATATAGCTGGCACGAACCCCCTAAGACAAGATCATAAAGCCACCTTGGGGACCTCATCATGCCAGTGATTTTTGATTTCATATTTTTCAACTGAGTAAGAACAAACTAGTTGATGCACAGTAAACAAGGAGGATAACACGAGACTATTTGATATCTTGGGGCCCACGTCAGTTGCACACTTTGCTTGGTTGCTAATCCAGCCTTAGCTCTGCTTTAAAAAAAAAATGAAAATTTGCAGCTTTTCCCCATATACTGTATGTGTGTGTGTGTGTGTGTGTGAGTGTGTGCGTGTATGTGTGTGTGCGTGTGCGTGTGTGTGTGTGTGTGTGTGTGTGTGTGCACTTAATGATAGCTAATTGAAGCAGCTGTAGAGTTCTTGTTGTTGTTGTTGTTTTCGGCTGCTTGCTTACATTGATGACTGGCTCTAATGATGATAATGACATTTGCATTGTAAATGTGCCTCTTCAGCAACAACAGCACAGAAATCATGGGGATAATAGTTGTACTAATTTGATGGTCTTATTTAGCCAACTTGAGTAAATAGATCATTAAAAAACACAGACACACACATATTAGACTTGACTTAATTCGGTATTCATTACATAGAACAACAGGTGCGTTGCTGGTGAACCAGGGAAGTGAAGTGTTGAATTTAGCTCAATATTAATACATTTTGAATAAACAGTGAATACCACTCTGTGCAGCGTGGGGGTGTGGCTTTAGTGCACTGGCATAATGACTCTGCTCACATGTGAGCCCTCTCTCAAGCAGATAGACATGAACAAATTTGAGGTTTAAACAGGTCTGGATGAGAGGAGAGACACAAGCAACACAAGATTTCTATTCTTCAGAGAGATGAGAAGAACTGAGTTTCTGTCAACGGTAGTATGCTAGCTAATATGTAGACTTTTCCATGCTACTGTGGGTAAGTGACATGCACACAGTTCTTGATTTAACCCTAATTTATTTTGTTCAAATAACTTTAGACACAATAATGCAGTCAACTGGACTGAGCGCGGCTCGTGCATCTCGTCTGCTGTTCCTCTGTCTGCATCTCCCTTCAGAGGTCCAGCACGCTACTGCATTTAAAGGGAGAGACCGATTAGTTAGCGGGTGCCAGCTCTGTCAGTCACTCACCTGGCTCTGCTCTCCTGAGCTCTCTCCACCTCTCTCTCTCTCTCACCTCGACCACGCTCACCTCCATATTATCTCAGTCACAAGGACTAGAATGTTTATTGTTGCTTGGTAGCAACGTCAGCTGCTCTAGGATACCTCACTGTTTGTTGGGGTCCAGCTGGCAAAGTAATTATCCAACCAGATACCAAATTGTAAAAATGAAAAAATGTCTGATAGCACTGGGGCAGTCTCTGTGAGCAGTTAGAAGATAATCTGTGCTGTACATAGCTGCTGATCAAGAACCTAGGCCAGAATTATCCTCTGACTGTCCGGAGTAACTAAGGAACCACAGCGTTAGGTGAAAATTTGTTTAATTGAGCTTTTCTTGAAGATTGCAAATGGTGAATACAGTTGAATGGAATTTCTCTTTTATTTTATTTGATTCATTAAAATCATGAATTAGTTTCTCCTATATACACTTACATAGAGAGCTTAATCTATTTATTATTATTTATAATAATGAAGCGATTTGTTTGTCTAGTCTTTCCTTGTCTTGCTATCTTCATTGCAGTATGTTTTTTGTTATGTTATGTAATGGATAGTCCGATTGATTGGGTTTGTAGCTCCACTGGATATATTTGCCATGTTACTTTTTCCAAACCGCATGATATAATCAAACAATCTGGATCTACTTTTTCCAGCTTTATACAAGGTTTACACAGAGTGAAATGTACATTTAGGGCATTTAGCAGACGCTTTTGTCTAAAGCAACTTACAGTTACCGTTCTTGCCTCCTGTACATATAATGTACATAACATATTCCTGTCTATATTTTATCTTTTCTCTCTTACTCAAATATTTGTTTTTTATTTTTAGTATTCTAAGTCCTGTACTTATTGTATGTCTGAATGTCTGTCTACCTGCTATTGTGACAAGTACATTTCCCCGATGTGGGTTAAATAAAAGTCTAAAGTTTAAAGTCTTATTCATACAGACATTCATACACTGAAGGTGGTGGCTGCCATGCAAGGTGCCGACCAGCACATCAGGAGCAGTTTGGGGTTCAGTATTATGCCCAAGGACACTTTGACACTTTGCCAATAACAACATGCTGGCTCTACCCCTGAGCCACAGAAATAATTTTAAAAAAAAATGGGCTTAACCATTACATCTATACAAATTCATTTACAAAAATAATTAGTTTGACATGCAATATTTAGAATATGTAACATACTTATTTCAACCCACACAGTTTTTCATAAACCTAAACAGATGGTTTTGTTGCATAAATATAAACAAACAGCAAGCTTACAACATAGGTCCTGTGCACCAGTCACTGGTATGCTGCATTGGTTAATGTTTTTTGAGACTGGTGATATATGTCTGTTTGGGAGTAATTTGTAATTGACCTATTCAGGTGTTAAGGTGACGATGGGTTGCATTATCTGAATTACTTAACAGACACTGCTCAATTACTGGCAATTTGTCACTTGATGTCGTGCTGATGAACAGCTGCATTTGAAACTGAGGACGCTGCTACATTAGCACTATCCTTGACAACATTCAGTTACTTTATTCCATGTCTGAGTCTGTGAGCTTGTTAACTTATTGAAGTGATGTATGGCAGTTGACTCAGGAGTTTTAGATGTTCAGACAGTCTTACCACCACATAAAACACCACAACAAGCTGCATATTTTTATCTTTTTGTTGCTTTTTTTTAACTTAGACTAGTACAAATACCTCAGAGAATGGAGTATGTCTCACTTTGTTCAGGGCTACTAATGTGCAGTAAATTCTGTTTTTGTCATTTTGGTTTTGTAAACTAGTAAAAGCTTAACAGTAGTACAAATTCCATAAATACATTTAGAAATCATAAAAAGGTGCCTCTAAAAGGTCCCATATTATACTGTTTTTCTTCAGCATAACATAGCTGTCAGAGGTCCAACAACTCTGTATTCGATATGCATCGCCCCAAACCCATCCGTGGTCCTAAATTTCAGCTGTCAGCTGAATGACGTTAGTTTGTTCGTATGTGTTGTTATTTACTATCATGTAGCTAATGGCTAACAGCAAGCGAAAGCTGTATTTGTCTCAAAACTCTTGGACGCTGTTAGCATCGTCTCTGTCTCCAGTCTGCAGGCTGTTCTAGTCACTCTGTGTGCTTCAAGGTACAGACACGCTGCAGGTCACAGGGAAAATGTGGACTGGATTTTCAGTGATGTAGGCGTTCTCTATATGAACAAGTGGAATGGTTGGATAATGACGCACTGAAGAACCTCTCTCTACCTTACACTATGAAGTGAAGGGACACTGACAGATTTATGATCATATTTAAGTGAAAAGTTATATGATTATTTATGTAAACTAATATTCTGACCACTTTATATTGAATTTATCGTCACGTTTTTGTTAAAAAAAAAAAAAAAAGTAATAAAAACAACAAATTATTTAAGGGGGCTGTACACTGTCAAGAACTCCAAAATCCTTTAACCATGACTAGCTGTTATGGAAAGTCTGGTTGTAGTTATTTAGTTAATTAGATTTAGAGATTTGGTAAATTTTCTATGTTTTCCCTTCTTCAAGGGTGGTGCCCCGAGGTGATCTAATGTAAACTGGATCATATTATTAATCATAATTAATAATTATCCCTGATAATCATACATTATTATTGATAGTCAAATTTAAGCTAATACTTGTTTTAATGTTGCATAAACACTACTTAATTGTGCCTTGTGTAATGCAAGGCCCAACACTTTCAAATATCCATGATTAATGATTATTTAATAATAATATTTTTTTAATAAAATCCAGGAAACTGCCTTCACGTGTATCATATAAATCATATATCATCATCTAAATGTACAAACTGTGTATTTGTAGTTTAAAGCCTGGATTTAATCATTCAAAATGTAAAAGGTCAAATGTGTATATTTAGGTGGTAAAGGATTTAGACAGGCAAACATGTTTTTCTATAGGCTGCCTGTAAGCGAAGCTGCTGGAGCATTCTACATACATTCTTAGAGTTTATTTGAAGCACTCTATCCCAAATTATATGGTTTTGTTTCCAATACAACTAATTAAAAAAAAGGCAGGGGTGTGTGTTTGTGTGTGTGTTTTCTTGTACTGACATGCATTATGTATAGTCTGCCAGTGCTGCTTGGGAACCCTGCTATTTTTCCATAGGTGTTAAATGAGCATTCTGCAAGATTTTGCAGACCCAATATTTGTTACCTGGGTTATTCCTGGGTAGAAAACACCTGTATCATGCTATAGCCATCATAAAATGGTATTATCTTTTTTCTTTATGTTATTTAAAAGTGTATACACCTAGGGTTCAATAGGTCTGATAACTGTGTTTAACTATGGATCTTCAAAAGTTACAGTTACACCTGATAGTGACTACAGAAATAAACTGATGATAGTCACAGTAGTCAAACTGATGATTTCTCATACCTCCTCAAAACTGCCAGTTGTTTATGTGGAAGTGACTGTTGTCAGTGTGATGTCAAAGTGATTTGTGATCATAAAAGGTTAGTTCCAGTGGGACTTTGCCACTAGCGGTTTTGGCTGCACTGAGTCAAAGTTGTTTGTGCTCAAACTTGACTCGAGCTTCGGTCTCTAGCCTTTATTTGCTGACAACCACTGTACATTTTGGTTACTGCTTAAATGCAGACTTACTGCTACTCGCCCTTTATCTCAAGCCATTCTACTATACAATGGCACAAACTCGACGCTCGCTCTCTCGCTCTCGCTGTACCACACAGATAATATGTGTTGTGTTACGTAACTCCTGGTGAAAGTGCAACCTTTCGCTGACTCTGCTGCTTCTTGATAAAGGCTTGCAAATAACAACATATTGGAGGGCTTTTCTTGTGGAGAATTTATAGAGATTAAATGTGTTTGCCATTGAATTAGCAGGATCCAGTTTACATTAGATCACCTTGGAGCACCAACTTTGAAGAAGGGAAAGACATTTTTTACTTCTTGACAGAGAAGAGGTTGGCAACATTCACTCTTGTAAAATATTCAACAGACAGCATAAAGGTTCAAAAGTCTCTTATTTTACAAAAAGGTGAAAAAACATAATCTAATATGTACTATACAGTTGCATGTGTGTGTGAGTGCGTGTGTGTGTGTGTGTGTGTATATATATATATATATATGTGGAATCACAAAATCAAAATGGTAGCTAGGGTTCAAGGTGCCACGCTGCCTGGCATTGAAAAAGGAAGACTACAAACAGAATGGCTGATCAAAATGGGGCTACAAGATGGCTGATCAAAGGATTGGACTCAGGTCCAAGATTGTGGATTACCACTTGCTTCTTTGACTGACGAGAACAAAGAAACAATGGTGTATGGTTTATCAACTAACATCAAATTGGTAGTGATACCAATAACCTGACATGAGATCACAAGAATATCCAAATAGTGAACAAACACATAGATTGAACAAATGTGCATTACATCAACCAGAGTTAAAGAGTCATATGCTTAGCCTTGCTATGCGGTGCTGTATGCTATCTAGGCCCAGTTTAACATTACCAGTTGCTGGTGGGTCCTTGGCCAGTGAGGTTGAGATTCCAATGTTGAACAGTGCTGTTCTTGCTGTGCAATGTCTGATGAAAGACAGCAGATGGAGGAAACTGGTCTCTCCATTTCCTTGCAGGGATAGTTTTTGGTGCTAACTTACTTCATGTTCCTGGGATTGTGGAGTTAGCTGGCAAGCTTTACATTGGAGCTGCTTGTGCTAACTGAGCTGGAATACAAACCGTGCATCACTGCTGTGAGAAGAAGTTCTTTGGGCCTCCTGGAACTGCAGCTTGCAGCTCTCAGCAGCTGTTGGGCCCAGAAGAATCCAGGAGAAGAGAACTGGGGGCAGACCCATGGGGAAAGACGTGGAGAAGAGAAAGGGGTCAATGGGGGTTAGTCACCCTGACCAATAGTGGCTCAAGGCTGGGTCTCTTGGCAGTCTTTGCACCTAGGTGTTAAAATTGGGGTATTCTGGGGAACTAGAACTAGAGTTCAGTTCAGAGTTCTTTTTTTTTCCAGTCCACAATGCACAACTTCTGTGCATCCCAACATTTGTTAGCGGACTTTTCAAAATGAATGTGGGCAAGAAGAACTTTTTACAGCTGCTTCTTTATCCACTATGCACGAGACAAGCGTGTCACCACTTAAAGACACACCTTTAAGCAGGTAGCCCTGTTGCAAATGCAAATGTAAATTTCTTGTCCGGCCGGGCTGATTTTCTGAGTCAAACTGAGTAGAGCCCGACCTTGTAGATGTAATAGAGAAGTGTACATAGAATGGATTGTCTAGAAGGGCACTCAGCTGTATGCTCTGCTGTGACTGGTTGTTCTGTCATCATTTGTCTCACAGTAAAACAACCAATCACAATAACATAGAAGAAGAGTTTCTGACTTTCATCTGCTCCAACGCGAGTTGAAAGGCTTCATAAACTGACATGACAGAAGGCTAGTTCCAGTGGATGGTGGAGACCAGTAGCTGGGCTGTGGAGCCTGTCCTAATCACAAAACCAGCCATACAGGTCATACCAATCATACAGGGTGTGTTATTACAGAGTCGTTAGGGTCTCTTAGTGTCCTTAATGACTCTGTAAGAACACACCCACACAGAGTTTAAAAATCAGCCAACTCTTCTCCAGTTAATTAGAACTGAATAAGTCTCTTGGATGAGATGTGAAACGTCTTCAAGAAACTGAAACTAGTCCTGTTGCAAACAATGCAGGAACACTGATATAAGTCATTTTGGGAGTCACTGACAATCAACCCACTCAGTTGTTTATGTATGAGGATGTGTTAATTCAAGGCAAGACTAGTTAGGATAGAAAATTATAACTGTTTCAGCAACTACTCAGTTTTGTAGAGGTTGGAGAGACTTCCATGCAAACACCACTGACCCCCAGCAATACATGCATTGCCAGTCTGAACTTGTCCACACATGACAAAGAACAGGCTATAATTTTTGTAATTTATAATACATATAGATTATCAGAGATTTGCTGTGTATATAGAATGTCGTGTTGTATCTTCTCACTGGTTGCAGCTGAACTTTCTCATTAAACAGTGTGTTCAAAAGTCATCTACAGATCAACTATTTGCTTTCTGCAGTTATTGGTGACACATGCCTTAATTTTTTTCTTGAAAAAAAATGCCATTTTAGCTTTTAAAGATTTAGTCAGTGCATTACTATGTTTTCTAAAGCAACATATTACGATTTAGCTGTAAGAGGATACATTTCTGGTTGGTGTCCTGGTAAAAAGAAAAACAGTCATCTGGAGTATGATACCAGCACCTGCACAGGTGTACCACCATGCTGACTGATCACTGAGCTTTGAATTCCGCCCAGAATAATACAAAAAACACACAAACTCACACATATATGTTGTATACAAGGCATAAGGGGTACAGTACAAAGGCCACAGCACCAAACACCCACACAAACACATGCACACACTCAGGCTTACATACACACTCTTTGTTCCAGTAAAGGAATATCCCTCGTTTGCATGCAAGAGCTGCTGCAGAGAGAGAAAAGCCTGTTTTGTAGATTATGGAAATTACTGCATGAAGATGAAGTCTGTGTGTGTGTGTCTGTGTGTGCGTGTGTGTGTGTGTGTGTGTGTGTGTGTGTGTGTGTGTGTGAGTGTGCACATTTGACAAGCTGTGGTGTGTTGACGAAGTGTTTCCCAACGAACCAAGTCCCTGGTTAAACAGTGGCTAGCTGACTGTGTGCCAGAATGTCAGCTTTCTTTGTGCATGTGTTTATTTTAGCACAAAAACCCTCGGTGTGTGTGTGTGTGTGTGTGTGTGTGTGTGTGTGTGTGTGTGTGTGTGTGTGTGTGTGTGTGTGTGTGTGTGTGTGTGTGTGTCTGTGTGCGTGCGCGTGTGTGTGTGTGCGCGCGTGTGTGTCTGTGAACAAATACATATGTCCCTGGTCCTGCTTGCTAGCATATTTCTTCACCTGTTTGTGTGGATGTGTACATTATGTGTAGCATGGCTATGAATAATGAAGGCATATGCTAATCATGCAATTACAAGCCCCAAAGCCAAGTATTAGAATTAATCACATGTGAGGACAATACATAGACTTTTCTTGAGCCATACCCTAATCCAAACCACAATATGCCTCACCCTAACCCAACCCTTATGGTTATTCTTACCCTAACCCTAATCTTCATCCTACAAAAATAAGGTTTCAGACCCCACACTGTGAGTGGGCTTTTGGGATCCCACAAACACACAAAAATAAAAAACACACATAAACACACACAAACACCTTCTTTTGCCACTTTGAGGGGATTACACAGACTTACATTATTTCTGGGAAACTGTCCCAGATACCAAGCATAAACACTACTTGCATAAACACTGCTTGCCTAATGATAACCCAAACCCAACCTTTCTTTAACATCCAGCAGTAAATTATCACAACTCCCAAAATAGCCCCGAACAAACTTGTTGAAATAGTAAAATACAGCAGATATTTGAAAGTGAGCGGGAAAAAAAGAAGAAAAGAGAGAAACTAAAGAGATTCAGTTAGAAGCTACAAAAGTATTGAGAACAAAAAACATAGACTTTCAAAAATGCCTTTGGTCTCCCGCAAAGACATGAATCTCATGAACAAGTGTCTTGTTTGAGGGGGAGAACAGGGGTCATCAAGGGTTGCCTGCGGTCACTCAATGTCACCACAGCCCGCTTGGAGTTGGGACAGGTATGCTTTGGCCCCAGTCTGGAGAAGGTCTCTCTTATGCGCAACTTGGCACAACGTGGCATATCAGAACTGGTAATTGATAAGCAAATCAGTGCAGCAGAATTTGGCTTGCACAGTTGACAGCATTGCCAAAGGTGCAACCAGAAACGCCCCAATAAAGATGGTCCATCTCAAGTGTGGCTCGGCACGACTCGGCTCATTTAAAGGGGTCATGGAAACACAATTTAGCAGGATGTGTTTTGGCTAAAGTTTGAAAAGCACCATAAGTGTGTGTGTGTGTGTGTGTGTGTGTAAATTAGATGAAGTACCAACTAGTATTGTGTATAGATTGTATGTTACAAAACCTAACCCTTATCGCTACCTATTTCTATTGTGTGGTCTGGACCCTTACCCCAGTCCCGAAAGTCTATACTGTTCACTACAACACACATTACTGTAGTGTGAGAAGAACCAGGTTGTATGGGGATAATAGTGTGAATTTAAGCCTGAAATTGGACCGAGCAGTAATGGTGGTAATTGCATTGAAGAAGGTTCATCTTCTGGAAACCCTGAGCATGAATATGTAAAGATCAAAGTTTTGAATTTCACATGTACCTATGATAATAATAATTGTTATTATTATACGATTTTAATTCTTGTTATTACAATCATTATTATTATCATTATCATCATTATTACTACTACTACTTCAAAACCCCAGTACCACCACATTGTTTAGATTTAGATTCCACAATCATCCAGGAATTGATGTTAAAATATCTGCAGTAATTCCTTCTGCTTAACTCCCTCTCTCATAGTTTTTGTATTTGTCCACTTTTATTCACCCACCCACACAAAGAATTGAATTGGGTTTTTGGATCAGTTTAAAGCGTTGGCCATGATGCTTTTGGTTGGAAGCTCATTTCAATGTTGCCTTGGAAACGTTGTAGGAGGAAAGTGTTTGATGTGTCCTTGGAGGACAAGTAATCTGTGTGTGTGTGTGTGTGTGTGTGTGTGTGTGTGTGTGTGTGTGTGTGTGTGTGTGTGTGTGTGTGTGAGTGTGAGTGTACGTTTGTGTGTGAGTGGTGTTTATGTTCGCACTGACAGTAGTTGCCTGCTCTGTGTTTGTGCATGTGTGTGTGTGTGCACGCATGTGTGTGTGTGTGTGTGAGAGTGAATGGAAGGGGGAGTTGTGTTTGTTTTTGTGTTCAGCAGATTTTCTCTGTTACACATTTTCTCATTCTGTCAATGGATATTAAATCATAACACATCATAAATAATAGTCTAAGGACATACAGATTATGTCCTCAGCAAGATCGTGCACCTCTTAACTTTAACTTGAAAGCTAACCAAGAACTAGAGGTACATTTTTAGAAAACAAGAAAGCATGTTAAAGTACAACAACTGACTAAATTGCATTTCTTTCCATTGGTTTTCCACACAAATGAGAACTGCATTTTGTCCCTTGCTGTAAGACAAGACTGCACTGGTATTGCCTGTTTTCAGGATTTTTAGTTAGATAGCTTGTCAGCTATAGCATATTGAACAGCTTTAAATGTACCAGCAGTTGCCAACAACATTGGTCATGCCACCATTTGCATGCAGAAGATTAACCAGTTGCATACCAGCAGCAAGTCTGCAAGCATATTTTGGCTGTAGCATATGTTTGTTACTGATGAATAAGATTAATGATTTCAACTCAGACGTGGATGTTTTCATGAGGCTGGCAGCAATTTTGTACAGTGTTTTATTCTGATGTTACACTTAGTTCAGTCTTTTGACATTTACTGCCATTACAACACTTTGAATACAACACAAGGCCATTGAGGCAGAATGCTGAAATGAAAACTATGCATATAAACTGAGCCCAAACAGAGGAAACCAACAAATGTACAACTATTTTTTAAATTTTATTTTAAAGACAAATTTCATTTCTGAAACTTTTGGATTTAAAAGTAAATATATCATCACTCTTGCTTCTGAACATGTCTTCATTCATGGTTGACTAAAAAGAAGTGAGAGTGGAGGGCAATAATAACAGACCAGATTCTCTTGTAAGCCCTGTAAGAGGCTAAACAGAACGTAAACACACAGACATATGTACCTATACTTGGACATACTTGGTGCCTGCAGCTGCCAGTTAGGTAACAGTAAGGTATAACAATACAGGAAGCTGCTGCACAGTAAGGTACTTTGGGTGTTTGGCGCAAATAAACAAAAATGATCCCTTGGTCAATCAAACACACAGCCAACAACTACTCTTAGACATTAGCTTGACTGTAATAGTGAATTACACAGTATACAGTACATTGTGTCCATTCCTAAAAAGCCTGCAGCTTAAGAAATGAACAATTTCTGGTCCACAAAACTTACTGCAATCTCATATAAATGTTATGAAAGAGTTCTAGGAGACACATACTACCATATCGTCACTGCTTTTCTTTATTTGCATACACAAGTGCAAGATTGATCACATTCATTTCAGTTTACTTATAACTAACGCAGTATCTTATAAATAATAAGATACTGCATCCCCTCATAGTTGCCATAAGGCAGGGGTTGCTTGCATTTGTAACACAAAATAAGTTTCTCACTGTTCAGTGCAGCAATTCATCTGTTCAACAGCATGGAAAGATGCAAGCCAACATACTTACTTTTAACAGATGTCATTGACCTGGGAGGTAATGCAGATTGAAAATATTAACATTGAAGACAAAAGCCAGATGTTAGCGAGTGTAAGAGAGTTTTTTGTATAGTGTCATAGCTCAGTTAGGCCATTTAACTGGACAACTGCCATTGTCCCAGTATACAAGCACTATGGGAGAATTGATTTATTGACAGAAGTATATCCGACTCCACCATGGTAGGTGGCGATATGCACTACTTCAGCTAGTTGCTACTGGACCCTCATCTGGTTGACCAAACAAGCTATGCAGCAGCAGACGGCCTGCACAGCGGACTGTGAACACGTGGTCTAAAAAGTATAATTCTTGTTGATACCTTCGTCGTCTTTGTCTTTTGTTTTTCCTGGCTTCCTGCTACAGATTTAGCCATGGACGAAGTTAATAATAAATACAGTTCACAATTCACAAGTAAACACAGTACATGAGATGATAGTGGGAGCACGGCTGACTGACTGATATGATGTTCTGTCTCAATGAATGTATGAACGAAAAACCGAATGAGCATCTTGCCTTGAGTGACTGAGCAGGACAGCCAGCCAGCCCAGCAGTGCTGTCCGTGTGTGTGTGTGTGTGCGTGTGTGTGTGTGTGTTCATCCTGCCTCAGTGGTGTTGCTTCTGTCACACCCTGCCTCACATTGCCTCAAACCATCTGTCAACTACATGACCAGACACACACACATTCTCACATCTGGCCAGAACTCACCCCTCCACAGCCTGTCATCCAGCTTCTCCTTCCTCACACACTCCCTGTTTCTACATGTGTCTCAACCATTAGAATTCCATGTCGGCTGAGCAAATTATTAAGAGAGAACCTTTTTTCTTAAACCTGACAGGAAACCAATACTTTATATTTAATTCATTATTAATATAGTGTAATATTTTGTTAAAAGAACTTTGGGGCTTTGAACCACAGTCCTCACCAGCTGAGGAATATCCCCTTAATATCTTAAATAATGCAACACAATTAATCACTAACAATGAACAATTTTGTCTTCTGTTCCATCTTCTGTAAGACACTTCATCGCTTCGCGTTAAGTTCACATTTTCTTTCTTTACCTCTTCATTTCATCCCTGTCTTTCTCTCCCCCTCTTTTAGTTTCATTTGCCATCTTCCTTTTCTCTTTCCTTTCATATTTCCCTTCTTTCCACCAAATATACTCTGTTATTGTTCAAGGCTTTTTTTTTGGTGACATAGATTACTCACCTTAACTCAGCTGCCTGGTACTTGCACTTCACTGACTAGTTAACATTTGTGTGTGTTTGTGTGCTTGTCTGCTATGTGACAATCTGTGAGTCAATCTGCCTCAGTGCAAGGTAGCATTGGAAACATGGTGTGGAACCCTCTCTCAATGAACAAGTGGAATGGATTTAATAGCTAATGAAGCACAGAATCAGCACTGATTGGAAAGATCCTACATCCTTTATATTTTCAACAGTAAAAGTGGGAGGGATTAAACCGTCTATATATGCAACATGATATTCAGAACAGACTTCTGACCATATACCTACTACCAGATATATATTTTCAATATAACAGCAATGAAATACAAAAAAACCCCCAAACCCAATGATTGAGCATGATTTTTCCTGATGGTGTGTGCTTGTGGAGCAGGGCTGAGTGCATAAGTTGCTGGGTGACACTGACAAATGATGCGACCCACAACTTGAGCAGAAAAGCTATTAATATTTCAACAGTAATACGAGTATAAAAAATGCTAGCCTTGCTGGTGATGTGCTTCTAGTGACATGTCTCTGTGTGATCAGCTGCCCAGTTGAATGAGGACATTCTGGTTTGGAACATGAACTTATTTTTTTGGCTAAGGAGCAGGAACTTGATGTCCGTCTGATGAGGACTGAAATTCTTTCAGGTAGAAATCTCTAAGAGCATGCTGAGAGCAAATAACGACAACAACAAAAAATGCAACATTCTGAGAATTTCTCAGTGTCTTAAGAGCAGAGGCATTGCTAAACTAAAGTATATGTTTAAGTTATAATGCAGCATCTTATGTGTGTCACACAATATCAGGTTATTTAATATGCATTTAATGAATGTAATTTCTTTTGGCATTTTTTATCTTTTTGGCCTTTGATGTTTTCATTTGCTGGACAATTTACAAGTGATAGGCTACCAGCAAAGAGCTGGCTAACATAAACCCTGGTTCAAACACCGTTCACTGATACCACAAACCTTTATCTGAAGCACACTGACACCGTTATTTGGCACTGATGTCGGGCGATGGTGCCTGGCTCATGGACCAGGTCATCCAAACGTTTTTGGGTAGGGTTCAGTAAGGCTAGGAACCAGGAAAACCATTACTTTGTGGAGCTGGCTATGATCAGAAAGGGCCAAACACAAGCTGCTGCCACAGTGCTGGAAGCACACTGTAAGCTAAAAACCATCATGATATGCAGTAGCATGTTTTCCCTTTATTGGAGTGAAAGCAAACCAGGAAAAAAACAGACCCTGACCAAAGACAACTTAAGGCATATGGAGAGGGGTGTTGCTGTTCTGATGGCCATGTGGTTTAACTGAAGAAATGAAAAGAAAAGAGAACAAAATATCGCCAATAGTAAAAAATAAATAAATAAATAAAAAATTTAAAAAAAAATTAAAGCAGTCGTGATTGTAAGAGAAGAAAAATGAAGAGACTGGTGAAAACAGTTTTGGTGAATGCTGCTTTCATTCACACTGGCGCCTCCTCCTCCTCCTCCTCCTGCTCATTCCCCCAATACACACACACACACACACACACATACACACAAAGCCATCCATAATTGATGCTAGCTGGAGGCAGACACTGGCGGGCTGGACTTTATAACGCAGCTGGATGTGCGCGGAGGAAGGCTGAGACAAGATGGTAGAGCAGGTACTTCTGAGAATATATACTGTTTTTTTTCCCCTTCATTTCTGTCCGTCGTTCTCCGTCCTTCCTCATTGCTGCTTGTACACTAGCTCTCTCTCTCTCTCTCTGTACGCTGTTTATGCTGTGACTGCAGAAGGCAGCATGCTGCATGCTCCTTTTGTGGGTTACGCGGGTACTTCAGTCTGTGTGTGTGAGTGCGTGCGTACGTGTGTGTGTACGTGTGTGTGTGTGTGTGTGTGTACGTATGCACTACATGTGGGTTTGCTGAGCTGCATGCTCTGCTTATGTGGGTGTCGATTTTTCTCCCTCATTATTTCATCCTCATATTTGGTAGCAGCTAGCAAGAGTCGATTAATTTACGCATTTAAAGGGGGGTGGGGGGGCAACAGCTCTCGGTAATGACACCAAGAAAACCCTGCGAGCTCGAAAAAAGGTTTGTTGTGTTTGTTAAGCAAGACGAGGCAAGAGGTAGGCAGGATGAGAGAATGTGAGGCAAGGCTTTTTTTTTTCTATTTTTGGAAGGGAATGTGCACAAGGTATTACATGCATTTCACAAAATAGTGAAAACTTGCCAGCAAAATAGGACGAACATCTTGAAGATGTTATTATATAAGACTATCCCAGGTGTTGTCAAAATGTTGAAAACCTAGATGGAATGACAAGTTTAGTCAAGTCAGTGAGTCAGGATCTTAATTACACATTATAACATCATCCATATGATTATAAACAGTCAGCAGATACGTGTTCAAATTAACAAGAAACATGACAAAGAAACACTCAGTTATTAACGTCATGATTTCATACTGTACATTTAACTAAGGCATTTTCACAAACTAATGTTTACACACATTCAGTTTCACATTGTGTGTAATTATTCAGCCCCTTCAAGTCAGTATTTAGTAGATGGACCTTTGGCCTCAATCACATCACTGTCATTTTTCTTTGCACAACTGCTCAGGCTCTGTCCGGTTGCCCAGGGATCGGACGTGGACAGTTCTTTTCAAGCCCAGCCACAATTTCTCTACTGGATTGAGGTCTGGGCTTTGACTCGGCCATTTCAGGACATTACCCTTGTTGTCTTTAAACCATTTCTGTGTAGCTTTCACTCTATCCTTCAGGTCATTGTTTTGCTGGAAAATAAATCTTCTCCCAAGCCGTTGTTCTCTTGCAGACTAAATCAGGGTGCCCTCCAGGATTTCCCTATTTGTTGCTGCATTCATTTTACCCTCTACCTCTGCAACCACCGTGCTTCGCAATGGGCATAGTGTGTTTGTGGTGATCTGACAAACATAGTGACTAGTCTGATGGCCAAAAAACTCCATTTTGGTCTCATCAGACCAGGGAAACCTCTTCCAGTTGACCTTGGAGTATCCTACATGCCTTTGGGTTAACTGTAGTTGAGATTTAATGAGCTTTCTTCAACAGCGGCTTTCTCTTCAGAGGGAGAAAAAAATTCCTTCTTGCCCTCTCTCTCTCTCTGCACTTATTCTGAATTGTAATTGTATTCCTTCAGTTGCCTGAGAGTTTGTGCATGGGGATGTGTGTGGAGTGCCTTGCCACGTAAAGCATATTTCAGTCCTCTAAATGTGGTTCTCATTACACAGCAGAGTATTTAGCCAAGACTCACTGTCTGCATCTCTCTGTCCCTCTCACTCACCCTCTCTTTCTTTTTCTTACCCCCCTCCTCCCGGTCTCTCTGCAGCGGCTGAGATATAAATGCCCCACAGGAATAATCTCTCTCTCTCTCTCTCTCTCTTTCCCTCTCACAGACACACACTCACACATACTTGCACACAACACAGTACATTCACTTTTTCCCTCAATGTCTGCACTATTTCTGTGCCTTTGTGACAGCACAACAGCCAGCTGAACCCACATTTCAAGAACTTGTATCATCTAATCACAAACACTGTTTTTTGTGATTTAGGACATAAACAGTCCTTGCTGAGATTTTTTATAGTTTGTTTCTGTGTTTGGTCATCAAAAATCTTGGGTGTTGGTTGTTAAGGTCTATGTACATCCTCTCTATATGGGATTACTGGAAATCAGGACATGGGTTAGTTTCTTTACTCCTCCTGTATGCCAGTGCAGTTAGGGAAATCCCTTCCTGTAATCCAGCAAGTTTATATCTATGTATTCATGTGTGCACTGATACACCAAGTCACACTGACCTATGAGCTCTACGTGTTTAAAGGCATGTAATCACTTTCAGACTGTGGACAAACTGTACGTCATTTACATCTTGCCATATGACTATGCTGGAAAAGTGTTTTTCTACTAAGTGGTTTATTGTGTCATTCAGTCAGTGAGTCTGTCTCATAATGGAGTGGAGAACTCTGCTGATGAAATGATGGCTAAAGTGGTCCATATTACACTAAGAGTTTTTCGCTATACCGATTACTCTTTGTATTTATTAGTACATATACATGTGCATGTGCATCCTCAGGTCTCATTACAGTTGGAAGAAGGGCACTTTGTAGAATAGACAGTCAGGCAACTATTCTCTAGAATATGTGTGCAGTATAACCATGGAAGACTATTAACGTTTCTAAACCTGAAAACAATGTTTTAGTGTAGCCATCTGTTATGTGGTGTGCTGATCTTATTGTCCATCATACAGTATGTTGAGATAAATGACTTAATGAATTACTTGCTGTCACCAAAGGCTTCTAAATTCAGGGAGCAAGATCTCCTATAATGGAATACAGACATGGCCCTCTAAACTAAAAAGTAAATCTCTTTTGTCTATACAGGGAACCCAGGACACACCGGCACCTCCGGATCCATCCATTGCCCAGGCTTACCCATCGGCCCAGTTTGCCCCCCCTCCCCAGAACGGCATTCCAACTGAGTTCACAGCTTCACATAGCCATCCGCATCCCCACTCCCACCCACATCCACACCAGCACCCAGCAGCACCACAGGACTACACCGGGATCCAGGCCTCAGTCAGTGAGCATCAGCTCAACATGTACCAGTCCTCACAGAGCCACAGTGAGCAGAGCGGGTCAGACTCTTGCAGTCAGACGATCACCGGCACAGCAACAGTAAGGCATCATGTGTGAAACTGATGGTTAAGTTGGCAATAGCTGTCTAGATTTCAATGTTAAATGTTTTGAACATTTTTCAAAAAGTTTTAATTAATTAATTAATTTTGAAAATTAAATCCTGCTCTCCGTGTTGCATCTTGCTTATTTAACATGTGAGCCTGAGAGAGACCCAACTGAAACCTTTGGGGGAAATTTTTGGGGGGTAACGGAATGGACTTCAAAATACAAATAAATAAAATTTGTAGCAAAAGAATGATTCCAAAAGAGCTGAGTTACAAAAAAGCGAGTCCAAAATAAGAGGAGCCAGTGCTCGCCAGTAACACTTTACCCTTACACAAGGCCATGGGGAAAAGTGGATCGGATTAGGTTGATGCTGGAATGGATGTGGCTAGAGGGACTTAGAAGTGCTGCTGTGCCACTGGCTGTGATAAGTTTTATGTCATCAGCAGTTTATAGTGAAACAAAAAGTCACAGCAGCATAAGATAATTTCTGAAATATTTCTGCATGGAGACCCCCCGTGGTGTCCTGCCAAACAGCATATCAAAGGGAGAAAATCCCGTGGAGGCCTGGGGTACCTCCCGCACTACAAACAACTGAGGATCTAACTACCTATACTAATTGTGGCCATCCTCGTTTAGAAACTTATGGATCATGGACTTCAAAGTTTTATTCAGACACTCGATGAGACCGTCGGTCTGCTGGTGATACACGCTAGTCCAAATTGTCTTGATGCTCAATAACCCATAAATTCCTGTAATGTATATAATATAAACAAGGTGCCCTGGTCAGCTAGGATCTCTTTCAGGATTCTAACTCGGGAGATGACGTGAAACAGCGACTGTGCCACACTCTTTGCAGAGATGCTTCGGGGTATCGTGTTGCGTAGTCCATAAGGACTAACACAAAAAATATCCCTGTGTGCACCAGAGAAATGACCCAATGGTCCATACCAGTCTGCTCAAACGGGACCTCCATGAGTGGTAATGGGCGGAAAGGTGCCCTTGGGATGGCCATCTGGTTAACCAGTTGGCATTCAGGGCAAGACGCACACCAGCGGGGTACATATCCCTGAATGCTAGGCCAATAGAATCGGGCCATTATCCGGTCTAGTGTTTTGTCACCCCCCATATGCCCAACCATTGGGTACCACCTCGATACCACCTCCTGGCTTTTTTGAGACCAGCGACTGGGTCATCTCTTTTCCTGTCTGAGTCTCGCAACTCACTGTACACAATCTGTCCCTAATCAATGAAAAGTGTGGATATGCCTGCACGGTGTCAGGGCGCACCACGTGACCATCAGTTTTTATCACTTGGTCCAAGGCAAAGCGTAGAGTATCATCACAAGTCTGTTCGAGTAGAAAATCTTCCATGGAGTGTAACATGGGAACCTGCCGAGCCTGTGTCGGACAACCTTGTGTCACCACTGAGCACAGTGCACATATCCCATGTCCCTAACAGTCATGAATGAACCCCCACACGTTGCCCCACTAAGCTATTAAAGCAGGGCCAATCCTTGACCAAAATTTGGGGTCAGACCAGGAGCAAACTAACCACAGCCTTAATGTTATGCTTTTTCCCCCCATGTCTAATATCCACTGGCACCACAGGGTGGATGTGAATATCCCCATGCACACGCCTAATATCAGTGAGGATGCCTCCACCAAAGTCCGGTGCATACAGCCCACATCCACCATTGCCTGAAGTATACCCCCTTGGATCGTTACAGGGACACTGTATGTAGGAGGGTGTAGGAGGGCCAGCAACCTGGATCAGCTGGCCTACCTCCGTGAGCAGGCACTTCTTCATGGCCTGGAAGCTCCCCAAGGTAGAGGCCGGTGGGCTGAGGGTTGCAGTCTGGGCCTCCCCCTACAGTAAGGGGACCTCCACCACTGGTCAGCTGCACGCAACCGCCGTCGACTTGAACATCTCAAGGGAGCTCTCGGGGTCATCCTCTGCCTCCAGTTTGTGCTGTGCAACACACGAGAGCGGGTGAGGAAGGGGAGATGGTGGTCTTGCCCCTGCCAAAGCCAGCAATGACTAGTGTGCATAGAGCACCTCATAGTACTGCCTATTCACTGCTGCTTGCTCCCAATGCATCACCGCGATCTTGCCCAGCATCTGGCCCAGTGCCGTCACTGGCTGAAGCCTCTGTGGCTCCATCTTCCAGTGTGCGGGCCTGCCGAGTTATGTTAGAGTGCCGCATTTTACTGCTTCTAAAGATAAAAATAGATAAAGTTGAATGAATCTCATTGTATTTTCATTATTAGTCTACATATACTTCTTTCTTCAGATGCAGCTTAGAATAATTCACCATCAGTCCCATTTATATTGTATTTTCAATCTATCACTAAATGTATACATGAATACATACATGCAGTTTCCGTGTGAGCGTATGTAAATTGATTGTGAAATTGACTGCGTAGCAAGGGGGCGCCAGCTAAAATCTTGCCTAGGGCACCAAATTGGTCAGGGCTGGCACTGCCTCTGCTATATGCAGATTTATGTTTTAATCAAGTTCAATCACTTTTGAGGAAAATATTAACTGTGAATTAAAAACAGAGTTCAATGATTTATTTTTACTGAAAACCATAAAGGGGTGATGAAACTTTTTCAGGCCTGAGAAGTCTGTGGAGCTATTCCTTTTAGACATTTACTAACAAGTTACGGCAGCCTGTGAGTAGCCTAGAGGGCAAAACAAGCTGTGATGCATTTGCTGCACCACTTGCACATGCTTGTCAAAATTATTGCTTTGGGCGCATGGTAATAACTAGAGACTACTCAGATGAAAATATACTGAAAGTAAAAGGAGAGACAAGAACATCAACATAAAAATGTAAAACTGATTGGGACAAAAATCGGATGTGGAGTGAAATGGACACGTGCCCCTAAATCCCTCATGGAAATTGCCTTGACTATAACATTTACCAAAACCGTCTGTTGAGCTTTTACAGTTGACCACTCCCTCAGCTTTGTCTTACTTTCAAATGAGAAGGTTAAGATAATCTAAATGAACTAAATGCATTTCTAATTATGTCACTGCTTGAGCTTTTTGACTGATTTGACTGAGCAAAGCTCCCATGATCCTAGACCTTTTAAATTACTTTGTTGGGCACCGTTCAGCTCAGTGGGTAGAGCAGGCGTCCCATGTGCAGAGGCTTTGTCCTCACTGCAGTGGACCTGGGTTTGACTCACGGCCTGTGTCCCTTTGCTGCGTGTCATTCCCCCTCTCTCTCAACCTGTTTCCTGTCATATCTTCAGCTGTCCTCTTAATAAAGCCAAAAGACCAAAAAAAGATATACTGAAATTACTTTGTTTATCCAACATATCTATAAAGCGAGGAATCATGATGTTATGGGCAAGCATGCATACACAAATGGAGATTAGCATGCTAAAACAACTTACTGTGGTAATGTGTTGCAGTGAGGAAAAAACAAAACAGAAGGTTGAACAAGTCTGGATGAGTGGGGAGATAATGTCCACACAGGTTTTTTATGAGAAAACTGGAAGTATGCCAGCTAATGCTAGCCCCCAATGTTTAAATAGAAAATGAGTTGCGAAAAATACCTCATTAACAGAAAAGCATTATTTTTTCCCAAAGTTAAATTTATAGCCAGTAAAGAAACTAAAGTTCTCCAGAATATTTAAAATAGCAGGAATGGTAACAGTGAAGGCGGGTAGCCTTGGCGTGTACCATATCTTAGGGTGAAATATTAAGAATGCACAGTGTTTATGTGGACACTATCTTAAGGGGATGTGTAAAGGAGACAAATCCAACAAATGAATTTATCCCCCAAACCATTTTTTTAATACTGAAAACAGGTATTCCCATTCTGCCCTGTCAAATTCATTGTTGGCATCCAGAAAATTTCTGGGAGTTCCGACACCGTTTGGTCGATAACATTAAAAAGTGTGCAAATATTACTCTTACAGATAAATTACAGACAACAGCTAGATTATTGATCATTGCATCCACTGGAAATTCAGACTCATATATCGCAGAGTAAAATGATTTAAAAGCAGCATTAATTTCGATGCCTGTCGCTTTAGCTGATGAGCCAGAAGAGGCATTATTGCCATACTTGTTATATGAGCCACAGGTGTGTAATAGCAACTGCTCTGCCTCTTTGGTAGAAATAAGGTCGAATTCTGATTGTTAGTCAAGACACTGCTTAAATAGTTCCGGAGAGGGATTCAGTGCTCATCTCTGGTCAAGAATATTAATTGCAGATGAGAGTTCATTAAGTCTAGAACTTAATTTTTTTTGCACATAGTAAGAAATAATTTGCCCCATAAGATACTATTTAAGTGTTTCTCACAGTAATGAACAAGAAGTGGATTAATTTTGATTAAAGGAAAGCCCAGTAATGGGCCAAGGACACAATATAGATCCCCTCCAAAAATCAACAAATTTGTATCCAAGAAGTAGAGGCGACTAAATAATTTGGGAGCAAATTCAGCTTCATCAAAATTTGGAGCATAAACATTTACCAGCAAAACCTTTCTTTTCAGTAGAGACAGATACAATAAGGTACCTCCCAGTTTTTCAGCAATAACACTCATGGATGATCTTACTAACCAAAATGGCAACCCCTCTTACTATTAGAATTAAAGTTGAAGTGGAAGACTTGACTCTCAGCAGTGCTTGGAATCATATTGCTGTCAATCGTGCGCCAAAATTAAGCAACAAAACTGGTCAATAGCAAATGCTCTGCCTCTCAGGAAGAGGCTAAGGAAATGAACCCGCCCCTCACAAATCCCCCATATACACACACACACACACACGCATGCAAGTCTCCAGGAACTCAGGAGATGGCAGTGGAATACTCAAAAACAAAAAGACATCCACAGTAATTGTGAAACTGACTTGGAGAATAGACTGAACGAACAAAAAAAAAAACAAGCAAAAGAGTGAAGAGAGGACTCCTGCAGACCTCAGATTCAGCATAACAGTTCATGCCAAATCAAAAATGAAGTGTAATGAAAATTAAAACAAGGACTTTCCAAGAAAATTCCCAACTCTTATTGCTATTCTTGTCCTCACAGCAGCTAGCAACTTGAGCTTCAGAGAGCCCATATAAATGTTGCTCTGCATGGGGAACTGCAGACTCAGCAGTTGGGGACGTGTCAGGGAAGGCTGTGGTCAAGGCTTGTTGACTAGGCCTCGTTTGTCAAATGAACCAGTTTGCCTAGTTTATAATCGAGCCTTGCAAATCATGAGATTAAGACCATTAGTTGGTTGGTGTTTATAGTTTACAGCTTGTATTCAGTCATCAACAATAGGCTGCAATGCTTTACCACCTGTCATTTAGTCCCTCAAAACTTTCAGAATCTGCTTCATCAGAAATGCAGGTCTTCTTTATGTGGTGGATGCTGAGAATGATGTGCAATGTTTTCTTTGCTGCAACCCCAAAGTTATCATAAAGAGAGAGAGAGAGAGAGAGAGAGAGAGAGAGAGAGAGAGAGAGAGAGAGAGAGAGAGAGAGCATGTGGCCAGAAAGAAGACCGCAACTGGAAGTCTCATCAGCGTTCCTGTAACTCTCAGTCAGTGTGCCTGCTACACTCCTATCCTCACATCATCAAACCTCCTACTTCTTGTTTTTTTTTTCTTCTCTCCTCTTCTCAGCCACGTCTATTCTGTGCCTCTCTGTGACTAGGATTTACGGTTTATTGCTCTCTGTTTACCCCAGCAGTAAATATCATCAACCAAAATAACATTATAGAAGTAATCAAAGCTGCAAGCAGCGATGAACGGGCCCTCGCCCCACGCATGTCGGGCAGCATTAAAATTGCAACTTTGAATAAAAATGGCTGACTTCCTGTATGGGTGCAAATAGGTTTTTGTGCGTCTGGTCATCATACATATGCATACCAAATTCCGTTAATGTCTGTGCATGTAGGAGGCAGGGCTTGAAGTTAGAAATATTCCAGGGGGCGCTATAGAGTCCCCTGGCTACACCCGCACCCAATCCAGTTGAGTTATAAAATGTTTCACCAGATGTGACATATATTCCAAGTTTTGTGAGTTTTGGGGCCTCAAAAACTGCACTCAGTGTGCAGAATAAAAACTGCTCGGGCCCTAATTACAGTTTTATAATTATGACTTCCTATCTGGTGATTTCATGTACAACATACTTATTTGATATCTGCATAGACACTTTTTAATTAACCATGTGTACAGCGGATAACAAGATGGAGTCATCACACCAGGTTTTTCACAAAGAGTGAAACCATGCATACCCATTCATGATACTATCACCTGTTAAACAATTTCCCCCTGGAGATCAATAAAGTTTTCTGATTCTGATTCTGATTACAAATTAACCTGTTCACTCTTTGCCCATGTCCAAACTTGTTTGAAACTGATTCCTGGCATTAGATTCAGAATAATCTGAAACTTAATAATAGTATGTAGCAGTTTTGAATATATCACAGATTAGAGGGGGGGGGTATATAACAAATAGTAAAACCCTGTGAATAGGTGGAGTTATTTGCGTAGTTATTTTGTAGCTAGAGGTGAAAATCAGCCTCTTCTAGCCACTCTGTCTCATTGGGATGAGTGTGTGTGCTG
The DNA here is from genome assembly GCF_904848185.1 of Acanthopagrus latus. Classification (NCBI taxonomy): domain Eukaryota; kingdom Metazoa; phylum Chordata; class Actinopteri; order Spariformes; family Sparidae; genus Acanthopagrus; species Acanthopagrus latus. The sequence continues at coordinate 2,912,032 of NC_051061.1, read as the reverse complement.
TGTATGCATCTTGAAAGAATGACCTCATCTGGTCGGACTGTTTATAGAGCAACCTCAGCCTCATCACTCCCCCCTCAACATGAGCCCCACAGTGTCTGCAGTTAAACAGAGAGGGGGGAAATCAGAGAGAGCGAGAAAGTAGATTGTTATAAACTTCATCAAACCCACATTATGTATCTACTTGGAAAGGTGCATTAGATATTTCAACCCACACACTGAACTGCCAGTTTTTGGAAACAAGGTGACATGGGTGACAAAGTGTGTCAGGGGAAAAAAAAAAAAGATACTAAGTAATTGCATTCTTTGTCTGAAATATTCTTAGAAAAACAATTCCAACCCTTCTGATTTTATTGGTACATCTGGATGATTCCATTCCACTTTCAAGAGAACACTATGGACCTATATCTGTTGGATACAGTATCGCTTATATTACTACTATGGTGATACGCCCTGGTGCAAATATTTTTTTGTGCCCTCCACCCTTGCCCTGAACACAACGCACGCACGCACACACACACACACACACGCCTGGACACACATGCACAGCCACCCGAGAGAACTGCTATTGTAGGAGTGGACTCGCCATCGGGAGTACCGGGATTTTTCGCGGTGGGCCGATCAATAATGGGCCGATGGACGTCTGTTTTTTTTTGTTTATTTTTCCGGCTGCACCTTGCCTTGGTGACTATGATGACTCTCCCGGTCTAGGAGAGAGACGTGCATTGGCTTGGCCAACAATGCTCAGCCACAGACACAGCAGAGAAGTGACGACTGGCCCAGTGGCTTGTCTTTCTAAAGATTACCTGGCCCAGTGGCCCTATGAGAGGCTACAGAGGCCCAGGAGTCCCATCCAAGCATGTTCTAACCCCCCATCATCCTGTCACATTTAATGATGAGCAGTCGATGATGCTGGTTGCACCGCCGATACTTACGCCACTGGCTCTGTCCTATATGTCAGTATACTGTATGTATGTAGTAGCGCTGTGGGATATTATGATATATATCGTAGTGCTATATAAAAATGTCTACCATAGGATATACCTGTCTATAGTTTATATCGTAATTTTAACGTGTAGGCTACTTGTTTAGCATTGTTGCTACACTAAAGTTAACATGCACTATGTTTGTGATTGAATACGTTGTGTAAAGCACAACCCAACGTCAGAATGACCGTTGGATGTCCAAATTTTGAGCTCAAAACAAGTTCATTGTATGAAGGCAAATGTAACTGCAGCAACGTTACTTGCTAGCACTTTACGTCACCCACAAGGACTCATTTACGGCACTGGATGCTCGGGAGTAAACAGAGGCAATGGCTGAGGCAGAGGAGAGCACAATGGAAGACCAAGAAGACCCAAGAAGATTTGGTGCCGAAAAGGGGGAACTGGAATTCCATCGTTTGGGTTTAAAGAGTCAAACAACTGTAATCTGCAAAACATGCCGCCAACAAGTTGTTATTAGCGACTTGAACACATCTAATCTTTTCTACCACTTAAAGACACAACATGAAAAACAGTTCAGAGACAGCGAGAAGATGCGACAAAGCACTAACGTTACCTCTAAACCACAAAGTGACAGAAAGAAAAAAAACACACCAAACAAATCTGAAAGCTTGGAATAGTTTTTGTTTACAAATTCTTATTTGTTGCGACAGTCCTGCTAAAAGTCACGAATAAAAGGAGAAAGTGCCATTAATTTGCCTTTAATTGACATTGTTATCAAAAATACATTTTATATATATATATATATATATATATATATATATATATATATATATATTATATATATACATGTATATATATACACACACACAATGTGTGTGTGTGTGTGTGTGTGCATTACCTCTCAATCATTTTATTGTCTTTTAGCTCTGAATCAGATTTTTGTCATCATCACTATTCAGTAAAATGTATGAAACCGCGCTACATTCAGCCTGACCTGGCCTCACATATCGCTTTCTGAAGCCAAAAGAGATGAGATGAGATGCTTTGTCTCGCAGTCTGTTTGTTTTATTTTTTCACTGCGTGTGTAGGCGGATGTCACCACCAATGAGGAGCTCTGCACAGATGGCAGTCGCTGTACACTCCTTTCCATATGTGTCGGTATATACCTAGGCGTTGCGTGGAAGACTTGCAGTCTGCTGGCCTTATGCTGCTTCCTTTCAAGCTCACACACCCAAACAAGAACACACGTACATGAGCACACACACGCAAACACACAGCGTATTTTTAGCTGCCTTGCAACCCAGGACTGTGTATGTGAGTAAAAGAAAGGGAAAAGAGGAATGGATCATTATTTTAGCATTTTAGATACGGGCATAGCAGCAGCCTCCATTATTATTCCACTTAAGACCCCCCAAACACGCACACACGCACAAATATGGACCAGCACGTTTTTAACTCTGTCAGAGAAGTGTCAACTCAAGTTAACTGTTGTATCTGCCAGTTTTTATGTGTTTCGTATTTGATTGCATTATATTCCATGTTGTACTTCCTTGTCTGTATATCCGGGTATTCATTTATTGAATAGATTTATTCATGGTTGAATTAGCTCTAAAGCCGGCATACAGACACAAAACAGGTTTTGAATACAAACACACAAACACACACACACACACTGTAAGTGTAACGGGAGCACGTGGAGTCCTCAGTTGTGTGTACAGCCATTGATCTCACTCACACTGAGAGCTAAAGGACAAACACAGACTGCTGCTGGTACTCTGTATATGCATTAGCATCTATTATGTCTCTGTGTTTACACATATTAAATCTTTCCAGTTTCCTTTGTGTCTCATGCAACGGTTCCATCTTCTTCCTAATACATGGGCACCAAGAATCCGTGGTCTGAGGTCTTAATCACGTTTTCTCACATTATAAATGATAAATGTATGAACTAACCAAACATTATAAAGAACCTTCAAAAACACGTCTTTACTTGAACATGCAATCTTTTCAATTTAAAGAGTAAATTCAAATTACAACTGCGAATTAGTTACATGTAAGCATGCAGCGCTGTCTTGTTAAAGTGGGTCATAGATCAATCCACTACTTGACAAAGTGTGACAAGTGACAAAATCATGTGTGGGTCAAGGTGCAATACACACATAAAGCACTGATGATGTTAGTAAAGCAGGACTCTTTGAAGAAAGTAGTTAATTTACCATCCTCTTCCTTAACTTAACACTGGATGCCTTGATTACCTCCGCCAAGGAGGTGAGAGTGTCCATTTGTTGGTTGGCTGTTTAGTTGTTTTGTCAGCAGGACTACAAAACGACTACTGAACGGATGAAGGACAGAGTAGACAACTGGATTTTTTTTTCCACTTTTTTTAATTTCAGGTTCTGTGAAACCAAAGGTGAGGTGTTATTTGCCTCCTCATATTAAGTGTTTCCTGTACAAACTGTTAGATAGGCAGGGAGTTGTCAGGGATATTGATTGGTATTTACTGTAGGCAATAGTTAAGCACAGAATGGGAATTACACCATTCTGACAAAGAATTTCAGCATTGTGCCACTCATTCATCACTTTAGGTTGAAGATTGCTTCATGGGTGGATGGCAAGATATTGTTGGTTGAAATTGGTTGGTTTAAGCTTATGTGATCAACACGCATCATATTGTTTTCAGGAAGCAGACATGTTGGATATATATATATATATATATATATATATATATATATATATATATATATATATATATATATATATATATATATATATATATATATGAACACCCTGTGTAGGCTTCTTTTGTACGGATTTGCATGTAACAACTTGTTTGAGCAACTGCCTGAAAACTTGAAAGTACTGAAGAACTTAAGACAGTCTGTATCTGCCAAGTGTCATTGCAGTTTGAATGGTGATGATCTCACTGTTGAAAGTGCTGAGATGCATTTGAGTAGTGATGCAACTGCTTAGCTCAGGGGAATAAGTGAACAAACTACATAGTGACTACAAATCTTTGAAACTGAGTGACATGATTCATGGGATGATTTGTTGCTTGATTGATTGGCTCTCACATGCATGTTGTCCAATACACACATTTGGAATCCATTTTTTAACCATTAGGATGGAGAAACATATCCCATCAGCAAAGTTGTGGACTCCCCAGAGTCTTGTCTTCGGTTCCAGTTGATTAGGATCTTTTGTAATTCCCTGTTATTTTGAGATATATCATCATAAATGTAAAATCAAAATCAGAATTAATTTATTAGTCCTGCAAATGGGGACATTTGTATGTGACAGCAGGGTCATGCTATGCAGGGTTGAGTTGAAGTCTGAACAAATGAGTCTTTTGCAGAATATGGCAAGTGATTCTGCTGTCCTGACATTGGTCAGGAGTGTGTCCAACCACACATGCTGGGGCATGTGTTCTGACCAGTGTTTGGATGCAGATGGGTTCAGTTCCGTTGACGGCTTTGAAGGCCAGCACCATTGTATTGATTTGGATGGAAGGAAGCCAGTGGAGGTCACGGAGGAGGGGGGTCGAATAAACAGTGCACAGTGCACAATTCAAGTCTCATGAGAGCAGTGGTGGTTGTAGAGTTTTCCAGCAGCAGGATGGAAGGAACTGCAATACCTTTCCTTCACACACTTGGGGTGTATCAGTCTATCAGCTGAAGGAGCTGCCCAGTGCTGTGACAGTGTCTTGCAAGGGGTGGGACTGCTTCACCAGTAGCAATGACAGTTTATCCATCATCCTGCTCTCTCCCACTACCTGCACTGGGTCAAGAGGGCATCCCAGGATGGAGCTGGACTTTGTGATAAGTTCATTAAGTCTCTTCCTCAGTCCCCATCAGTCCAAAAGACCTGAGCTTCCTCAGCAGATGGATGCTGGTCTGACCTTTCTCACAGGTCGCTGCAGTGTGATCGGTCCAGTCCAGTTTATTGTTCAGGTGAACTCACAGGTACTTGTCGATGTCAGTGTCTCAATTTTCGTTGCCTGGATTTTCGGTTGTCTGTGTCTGCGGAAATCCACCACCAGCTTTGGTCTTCCCAGCAGTGAGCTGGAGTCGGTTCCGCTAGCACCAGTCCATAAAGTCCATAATAAATTCTCTGTAGGCTTTGTCGTACCTGCCCCTGATGAGGCCAACGATAGCAGGATTGTGTGTGTGGTTCCACACATACTTCAAATAATATCAGATATACAGAAAATGACAAGATTATGTTGTCACGTAAACGTTGTAGATATATGTCACAGAATGTCACACATTTAAAATTGTATTTATAGTTGCTGTAAGAACCTTTGTACATAATTTATTTGTGTCCTTGATTCTGTGTTTTCCAGCAGACAGATGATGCAGCCCAGACAGATAGTCAGCCACCAACACAGACAGTACCTGAAAGCACAGACAGCAAGGCCCAGCCGAAGAGACTTCATGTCTCCAACATCCCCTTCAGGTTTAGAGACCCAGACCTCAGGCAAATGTTCGGGGTAAGTACAACAATATATGCCATACGTGAAATTTCTGAAATTTGAGAGAAACCCAAGTCGATGATTTGACGAGAGATTTGAAAATCATCCATTCCTTTTTTTGTTGTTGTTTCTTTGCAGCAATTTGGCAAAATCTTAGATGTGGAAATCATCTTCAACGAGCGCGGTTCTAAGGTACATGTGTGTTGAGTGCAATCTCTGAATTACTCTGAATTACTTTAAACTGTTTACTCAACACAAAAAGATGTAATTGATATTATATGTATATTATATATAGTATTTATGTTACTTTTATTAAGATGGGAGGCACCAGATCGAATGTTAACTTAATTGCTTGGCTTGATGATTTATTTACTTATTTAATTTATGTATTTTATTAAAATACATTAGACCTTTCTCAATACAACTTTGAGAAAGTTTGAATTCTAGGGGGCATTTTTGCTGACATCAGCAGCTCAGCTAGGCTTACACTATCAGTTGTTAGATGATGTATGTGATGTGATGTAAAATGAAAGTTACTATTATACACCATCATTCAGCAGACAAGTTGCTTAGATAATGTAGTGTTGTAGATGACACATTTTTTTTAAACTTACTACAAGGAACATTTAAACAATTATGAAACAGCCTCAATTCAATTCAGATGCCCCGATATGACCTACATGCTCAAACAAGACTGTAAGCAAGAATATTTTCTGGCATTCCGTCTTCTCTACTCCCAAATTCTGGAGGAGAAACCCTCTGTGGGGGCAAGCATTGTTATCTTGATGGTTTGAGTTCGGTCCCAGACCGATCTGTGGAGATACGGGATTGCCACTGGTTGCAGAATCTTATCCCGATTACTCTCTCCATTAGATTGCCTCCAATGATTACCTGATTTGTCAACATCTGGGGATACCAGAAACTCAAAACAAGACAAGACTCAATAGCAGCAGCAGAATAAGCTGCTTGGCATTGGAAGAGAAGATTTGGCAAATTTTTCATGGGCGCAACCCACATACTCAGCGCTGATAATCCCATCAATGCATGTTCCTTACAAATGTGGCACCATTTAAAATGGAAATAGACAGGCTTTCCAACAGTATAAGATTTATTGCCAAGAAGCATTGTTACAATAAAGAAATAATCTGCCAAACACACGTTTCCTTACTTTTTGTGCTATGTTAAGATTTAATTGACTCTAAGTTGTATATCTCAGCACAGCACAATATAGCTCTTATTGATCCAAACTCCACTCAGGGAACAAGCATTGTAAAAGTTGTTTGCTTGTTGTTAGATTGGCATTCTTCTAATCCATTAATTGCAGTCAGATGCGGCTATTTTTATTCATGTTACTTGAGCGAGGAGACGCAATTAAAAATGCACAGCCCTGTGATCAAACTCGTGTGATGTGATGCAAATATTTTATTCACTTTTGGTCTGAAAGTGGCATAATATGACTTAATCTGATAAATCTGTTTGCCCTGCTACCTTGCAATGAGGGTACTCTGCAGTAAAGGCTTCTGCAGTAGTACTCCCCAAGACCTACAAACACATTTTGTAAAATGTTTAAAAATCATTTGTAACATTGGTGGAGTTACCCTTTTTGACCCATGCGCAGGGTTCATAGCAACAATATCATTGAATTTTTCTTGATAGGCCTGTGAAATATTTTGGATACTGGTTAATATAGAATACATTAAAATTGACATATAACATGGAGCTGAAAATGTTGCAATGTTGGGTATAATATGTAAAAAAATGAAAATAATGTGAATGTTCTTGCCTCTTTCCGTCCTGCATGTAGGGTTTTGGGTTCGTAACGTTCGAGTATAGCGTGGATGCAGACAGGGCCAGAGAGAAATTACATGGCACCGTGGTAGAAGGCCGTAAAATAGAGGTGCATGTTCTTAAATATTTATTTTGACTTGTTCCTTCTCCCTGCTCCCCTTTTCCTCTTTGTATTTGTATGTGTTCGTGTGTGTGTGTGTGTGTGTGTGTGTGTGTGTGTGTGTGTGTGTGTGTGTGTGTGTGTTTGTGTGTGTCTGCGTGTTTGTGCGTGTGAGCATTTGACAATCTGCCACCACATCCCACCTTGCCATCTGTTTCATGGCATCAAATTGTCAAGTCATCCAAGCGTCATCACTTCCCTTTTCTTGTGCAGTATTATTAATCCAGACACAAACATGTTGACGTACTGTATAACTACTGTATAACACATTAATGTATGTGAGTGAGTTTGCTTGTTTTTTTTTTTGTTTGTTTTCTTTTTTATTCCTTTTTCTTGTTTTACTTGATTTTGTACTGTCAACAACATTTACCTGACCAAAGGTTTAAAAGTGAAACTCACTTTTCACATTCACCTGTGTGCTTTGGAGTTTGGTCATGAATTTTCAAAAGAAGAGATGTTCTTATATATGTTTAATAAAGAAAGGAGCTTTCCCCCAACATTCTTTAATCTTGCTTATCCATGGGCGGAGGAAGTACTTAGGAATTTGATAACACCTGGAGAGTGAAATGCAAGGTTAACATGATTTAGGAAAATCACAGTACCCTAGTAATATTTCTATGTCTTGTGTCCACGCTGAGAAAACAACAGGTAGACTATGCCAGCCTTGAAGCATAACGCTGTCCATTTTTTACCTTATATCAAAATTATGATTTTAATACTTTGAATCAGGACTGGTTTCAACAATGGACCATATTGTAGAGTCCACACGATCCATACTGAAACTTGATTCATGTGGAATTTGGTAAATGGGCTGCACTTTGTAAGCCAGGGTTGGGCAGAATTAGCACCGTCCCATAGTCAGAGGTTGGGGATTTAAGGAGCATTCTTCCATTGCTAATCCCTTGGGGACCAGGCACTGTTGCCCGTCGTACCTGCAGATGTAAAAACATGTATTTCTGTAATTTTACCCTGACAAAGGCCATGATGCCTTGGCCCCACAGCAAGTGTCGATAAATCCATCTACCCATCGTAAGGTGGATGGACCTCAGCATAACCAAGTAGTTTTCTTGGCTAAATGTAACCAATCTATGACCATTCAACAAGATCCGATACGCCTGTCGCTGGCATGCTGCAACAGTCACGTTGTTATGGGAAACGAGCTATATGTCGTTTTGGGGGGAAGCTGGCAATAGACCTATCCAGTTCAGCTCAGCCACAATTTTCTACTATGAGCCAAATAACTCACATCAGCAGGATTCTTTTTCACAGTCCACCTCTGACACTTTGCACTCAGTCTAACTAAAGCCACTGAAGAGCCAAAAAGCTAAACTGGGCTAAACTCGGCTCTCCCTCAAGCTTGACACTTAAAAAGTACAGGTTTCAGCTCCAACCATATTTTGCAGCAGGAACACAGTGCAAGGGACACACTGTATTCCAAGATTTAGTCCACGGTCTTTTGTTTTCAGTTCAAGCTGTCCTTTCCTTCCCTCCTATGGCAACACCATCACTATTTCTCAGATCTCTACAATAAGACCTCCGAATCAACCCACACTCCTGTTACATTCTCATAAAGACAGCTGCAATTTCCTTGATACATGCACAAAGGTCTATCTAATATTGCTGCATCACCATAATATACACAGTTCCAGGACCTTCTTTACACTTCCAACAGACTGCTCCAGCTTCTGGAGAAAACACTTGTGGATGAATGGGTCAAGTATACGACTCAGACCTGAAGACTGATGTTTGTATCCATTTTGGAACATATTTATACACTGTTCACTCATTATTTTCCCTTTTCTCCTATTTTCTGTCACACTTCAAGTTCAGCCAACCAAAATACATGGTTAGGTTTAGGCAACAAAAATAGGATAAAATAAACTGTTTTGTTAACCACATCTTACAGTGGCTAACTTCACAGAAGTGTGTACTTTTCCAGTCTTCTCCCACTGGTAGATAAGCAATGGCTCATCTCCTGGTTCCACGGCCACCAGAGCTGATAGTGGCCGTTACATGCTTTGGTTCAACCAGCTGTGCTATGGTGTGTTTCACAGCATCCAAAGTCTATTGCTGGTGGAAGCAGAAAGCATATGCCTCAAGCACAATGCACTTTGCAGGGCAGGAAGTTGCACCTCTAAAACCCATTTCCACATGGCATTAAAATGATCTATATTGGGATCATAAAAACATGTTTAAGCAAGCCTGAGAAAGACCCAAAGAAGAGATTACAAAAGGATTTCAATGCAATGGTCAGTGAAAAAAAAAGGTAAAAAGAAAAAAAAAGAAAAAGACATAGGCCATCCAAGAGAGAAACCTGAAAAGAAATGAAAAGTAATTTAGGGAGGCCAGTCTGAATAATAGATTCATGAGTTCAAAGGTTTTTCAGAGCCCCCAAAACACTGCACAATGATTTATAATTCTCAATGACAGGATTCTCTGGAACTCTGGAAATGTATAATGGCGGCAATTGTTTTGTCTTTCATCTCTCCAATCACAGAGTAGACGATACAAACAGTGTTCTTCTTACAGAGTTATCTACATGGAATCTGCATTTCCTTGTATTTGAGTGATCACAGCACAACCTTTGAGGGTGACATTACATTATAGTCCTGCAAAATGTGAGCCAAGTTCAGCTTTTTTGCTTGGCAACACTGAGGTTTTTGCCACTGGAATGCTGCCACTCAGTGGAATGCTGCTCTCTTGATTTATTTTGGTTAGCTCATAGACTGAAAATTCAAGACGATCTGGATAAGTAGTGTGCCATGTTATCATGGCTCCTACTGTCCTACAAATGCAGCAGCCTGGTTAGTGGCCATAGTCTCCGACATTTGATGCCATCGGTTCCCCTCTAGCATCACTTCTTGAGGTGCTCCTCTCCTCTCTTAGAATCAAGTGCAAGAAAAGTCAGAGTCGGGGGTGGTTTGGGCTTTCGGAAGGTAAACACACTGGATTTTGCCTCGGAGAGTGTAGTTTGTTTCCTGTTTGTGACCAATAGTCAGGAGTGATTAATTTTTTGATTTATGTTAGCTCACATATGTAAATTAATTAACTTACCAAACTTATGCCAGTGAGTTACATAACAAACGTTTCTAGGCTCAATTTAGTTATTTTACCCCAAAGTATGATCTTTTCCTAAACCTAATCATGTGGTTTGTCAGTAAGCTGTATCTAGTATAACCAGACATTGCATATAACTTATCATTGTTAACTTAACTGCAGAGACCTTTACATGTGAAAACTGGCACCAAAGGGGTGGGTAGAGCGCTTGTCACACACAGATTCTGCAATATCGCCACAATGAAGACGTTCCTTTACGCCATCCCTGTTTGTGCACTATGAACTAAGCAGTTCATAAAGCACTCCAGTGTGTCATTTTATACAGCATGTCTGTGTTGCTTAACCAAAAGAGACATACACTGATATTTACAGATACATTGATTTTTTTTTTTTGTCTGGCTCTCACTTGCTGAGAGGGATGCTGTATTCCTGGGGGAAGTTCACGGAAGTCTTGGTTAAATTAAATTTGGTGATGTTTTTGTATATAAGTTACTAGAGACAGGAACTCCAGCAACACAATAGTGGAAGGCCAAAAAGACATTTTGCAACAGTTTGTTGCTCAAAATCACAGCACACAATCATCTGTTATTTGGGCAGAAGCAAGACAATGAGTCAATGAGTCTTTTCCTCATTTATGTACTGAAGACACTACCTGTTACCACATTACATTTACTCTTGTAACTTCGTCTTGTGGGGTGATGTGCGGGATATTTCTATTTTATGTGATGAGAGAAGGATCTATTTAGTGGTCCGACTGCGAATGCTAGAATGAAACTGTCCCCCATTCCACCTCTGTAACTTTCACACAGACGGTGAGGTGGATTATCAGATTCCCACCTTGACTAGGGAGCATTAAAGTGACTATTGTTTCAAGCTGAAAGCCAACTCATTAGTTATCTCAAAATGTGATCAATTATGGCAACCAGGGTAGGGTAGAGCAGGTTTTGCAAGAAAAGCAGCGTGATCCATAATATCCCACTGGTGATGCTCCAGAGTGCCTGTTTAGAAAAGGAATGGCTTAGCCAGTGGCCCAGGTAACATAAAGACTCTATGTGATTTAAGAATACAATTGTTTACACAACATTTGCACAGACTTTTTTCTCATTCTTGCAGATCAGTAAAAACTACAAAAAAACTACAAAAAAAAAACATGTTCTCGGTGCCTTCAAAGTGTTGACTATTTTTTTTCGGACTTTATCTGGGAACTGAGCCAATATGTGATTATATCTTTTGTGAGCCAACTGAGGTGTTTTTGGTCCACATCAGTCAGTATGATGGATGAAGACACATTCTTTGGACAAAATGGTCAGAGTTATGCTTTAAGAAACCAGCTAGCTGCTTGTATAGAGAGAGCTGAAAGAGAGAGTTTGTGCAGTGGAATGATTGCAAAGTTTTCTTGGCCTCCTGAGTAAGATGCTGCTTATTCCTCTCTCATCCCCTCCTCCCCCACCATCCTTCCAACAGTAGCTTGTTTAGGGCCCCATCCAACACAGTTACAACGGTAACAGTACACAAACACGTGGGCGGGGCCAAAAGGTTTGGGAATGGTAAGTGTGGGCGAGCAAGCCATTCTGCCAGCATTTCCTCTCTCTCTTCCTCTCTCTTTGGAACGTTTGCAACGCTAAAACTCACGTGACATTTCTTTTTGAATTGTGGTTGAGTTGATGCTGTATATTGACATACATATTTTCTTGCGTGTCGGCGTGCGTGTCCATTCACTAAGTGTTCTCCTGAAAATGCGTGTGCGAGCGATACTGACTGAGATATGAATTCGTTTGCACATCTATCTGAGACTGTTGGAAACCCATTTATTAATTTATTTCATTTTACAAGACAATGCACCCTTATTTTAATTTACCCCGTTAGCTGTTTTTTGGATATGGAATGATTTGATTGATTGATTGACTGATTGACTTGGTTGGTTCATTTGAGTACATCTAATTTCTTTGATCGTTTTAATTCCTATTCAGTATTCTTGCAATGAATTTGAGAGGCTGTTGTCTGAGTGTGAATGCTTTGTGTTGCTTTAGTCACAACAGTTCTTCTCACGTTTTAAAGTTGACTTGATGTTGCATAATGCTCCCAACATATTCTCTTCGCCTCTTCCCTCAACAACAATTTCTTTGTTTTTTTTGTTCCTCCCCCTCCTCCTCCCCACCGCATGCATCTGTACATTTACAAAACATAATTTTGCCAAGTGCATCTGTTGTTCTGTTTCTTTTGTCTGTATGTTATTGAAATGTCACTATTATTGGGGAGAGCATGCTGGAAACTTCATAAAATATGAAAGAAAATATGCAAATGGAAAAAAAAAATATTTTGATGTGTTTTTAAGTGTTTCTGAATGCAATTTTGAAAAACACACAAATGACATGGGTGTTTGCCATGATACAGTGTACTGCTTCCTTTGTTTATTACATCAGGAAACTATGCATGCAAGTTTACTCTTTACAAGTATAGGACTTACTATGAACATGTAAGTGTCATAACTCATAACTCAACCCTCTTTATCTGCTGTAGGTCAACAATGCAACAGCCCGCGTAATGACGAATAAGAAGACTGTCAACCCATATGCAAATGGTAAGGCTGAGTCAATGTTTACAGTGCATAATAGAAAAGATTAAGCTTGTGAATTTTCATTTTTCATTGATTGTCTATCTTTAAGTCAACACAGGTTTTATCTGCTGTTTAAAAAAAAACAAAACAACATATCGAAACTAAGTGATCTAAATGTATTACAAATCTGCAGGATGCATGTTACATAAGTATTCAACCCCTTCAATCGGACACATGGAAATCATCAGTGATGCAGCCAGATTCATCTTTGTGTAGCTGAGGGTTTTTTTGATTATGGTGTAAGTTTAAAAACAGTTTTCAGAATGTTGATGAATCTACCATGAAATGTAAGAACCATTCCTAGCAACTCAGCAAAACAGTGACTGATAAGTTCAAGTCAGTCAGATGGATACTTAATTAACCAAAATGAATTGCACGTACTAGTATTTGCCTTAAGTATTTCAAATTTTACTTTAAGTATGTAGTACTCTTTGCTGCATGAACTTCAAAAAATGGTGCTCCTTTCAACAGTTCCATATGGGCATTTTTTGAAGCCCAACTCAGTGTGTTTTGGTATATCTATCTATTTGGTATATATATAGAAAGAAAACATCTTGGTCACATGAGGGAGGTTTTCTGGGGTATCAGCAAATGGCCTTCCTCAGTGCCAAGATGTTTACATTGTCCTCAAAGGAATTATTTTTCTCCGCAGATGTAAGTGGACAGGAGAGTCTTGAGCTGTGTTGTGCCATTCATTTATGGAGAGGTTTCTTTGTCTCCATAATGTACAAATTTGTGCAGTTATGGATGCGCTGAACATCATAAATAACATTACTCTGCTTATGCCTGAGTTTCCCAGATGTTACCTCGACATAAGGAATTATGATGTTGTTACATCTTGCTCCTTTCTGTCTGCTCTGGATCTTTAAGAGGTTTTTAAGAAAAGTCCAGTTTGGGTCCATTTTTGTAGCTATTGATAGGATCTCGCCTCAGTGGCACTTTTCACACAGAGTCACCGCATTATCTCTGCATCGGATGTTCTCCAATTCTCCGTTGTTGTTTGTTCACACAGAACCAAGCTGCTCCGGTGTGAAGCCACACCAGTGTGTAATTCCCACAGCAAAACATTGCTGCGGATCCAAAAGAGGCGTGACAGTACACGCAATGATGTCTGTGTGTTTTCCTCATCGTGTGTACCCACTGACTGTTTCTGATCATACAGATGCTGTTATAATGTGTTGTGACCCACCATGCATCCTGGAAAGTGACAAAGTTACGTTTCTTGCTCTAAATTACATAATCGCAATCAGTAAATGGAATGCTGTCTGCCTCTCTCACGTGCGGGGAGGGATGCTGTTTTCTGGGGTAAAGTTCCCTGAAGTCTCGGTCAGGAGGGCTGACCATTGCCGTGATTTTTTTCCAAGATAGTAACTACAAGCTGGAGCTCGCAGGGGTGAACCAACACTTCACATCCTGGATCCTTGACTACCTCACCAACCGGTCACAGTATGTGAGGATTCCAGACTGTGTGTAGGACACAGTTGTCTGCAGTACAGGGGCCCCACAGGGTACAGTCCTAGCCGCTTTCCTGTTCATACTGTAAACCGTAGACCTCTCCCACCTATCACCCCACAGTCATCTACAAAAGTTCTCTGACGACTCTGCTATCGTCAGCCTCATCAGGGACGGGGACAACAGAGCCTGCAGAGAACTAATTAAAGACTTTGTGGACTGGTGCCAGAAGGACCACCAAAGAGCTAGTGGTGGAGTTTTTTACCGGGAATAAAATGCTCTTTTTCGGGCAGGAATGTGACAAAAAGTCAGTAGGACAGACAGGATGACAGACAATTCTCCACGTGTAACTCCAGTATTGTTTTCCTCATATAAGTTGCCGAAGACACTACCTTTTACTGCGTTACTGTTGTTTGATCTTATTATGACATTTTCTCTACATTTTGTAGAGTGAAGGATCTGTTGAGTTATCACACTGTGAACAATATCAGATCAACATGCCCCCACTCCACGCCACCGGCTTATCCATTCACACAGGTACAGTTTGCCGCTGATGCGCCTCTGATACTACCTCTGGAGGTACATCAGAGCTGCAGCAAAATGTCACCCCTTGACACATCTGAAACAGAGGAGGATGCAGAGTGTGACAAAACAGGTGATTTCCTCCCCATTTGTCCCAGATTCACCCAGTATAAAATTATTGATCTACCGTGTTTGTTTTTGTTAACCATATTTGCACCCTTTAATTTGTAGACATAAAAATCCTAGGCTTATGTTCTGTATTTTATTTTGGTAACTATTACATCATTTTGGTTTGAACAATACACAAGTGTTGTTAAGTTTAATTAAGTTTATTTGTTCAGTGCATGATATAATTTGTTTTCACGTGCGTTCCAGGGGTTGAAAGGGGGGAAAATGCCTCATCCTTTTATACTGGCAGTGACATCACCGATGATGTCAGCAGGAGAAATCAAGTCCTGGGGGGGTGGTATGGTGTTTGTTAATTGAATTACTTTCTGATAAACTGGGTTAAGTTATCAGTCTATGGTAGTGTCAGCTGGGTGGCAGTGGGGAGGAAGTATATAGGAAGAAATACGTGGATTTAAGCAATGTTGCAAGTTACTTACCTGTTTGCATTGGGGAGAGAAAACAACCTCTCCATAAACAAATGGCTCAACGCAGGAAGGCCATCTCCTCAGCTCAAGACTCTGCTGTCCACTAACGTCTGAAGGAGAAAAATCGTTCCTTTGGGGACAACAATGTAAACATCTTGGCAAAAGAAGACAGATGGTTTGAGGGGAGGAGGAGATGTTCTTATCAGGTAAATACCACCCAGCTGCAATGCAGTCCTGAGCTCCATCCCCAGACAAACAACCATTCAGACTGTTGCTCACCTAAGCTTGGTAACAGAACAACTCAAAGCTCAAACGTCTCCTTAATGACTCTGTAAGGATGTTCCCACACAGAGTTTAAAAGCCTGCAACTCCCCTCAAGTTAGTTAGAACTGGAGAAGCCTCTTAGATAAGAGGTAAAATGCAACTTCAAGAGACAGAAACAAGTTAAGTTGTCTTTGATACAGCACTAAGAATAGCACAAATTCATAGAATAAACACAAGGAAGTGGAAATAAATGACTTTACACATTAGTCTTAGATTCATAGCTCACTGTACAATAAAACAATTTTAAATGTCCAAAAGCAATCAAAAGTCTGTTGCATCTTCTTGGCATCCATGTCATCCACTTTCTGCAAACTGAGCAGAGGGCTTGAGCGAGTGAGGGAATGAGTGGCACTCAGGGTCATTTGTGCACACTGTCCTCTGGATTGGGTGGGTACCACAACACATATCCTACAAGGCACTGACAAACTCTAATTTGATTTGTATCACTATGAAATTGGGAATTTAACAGGTTAAATTACTAATTGGGAGCACAGCAGGGAAAAGGGTGTAAAATGGCTGGCAGTTATGTTATTTATAAACAGTTTGCCCATGTATCTAAGAAAATATCATATGTATCACATCATAACATATCTACAATGCAAAGTGAAAGCTTTATGTCAACAAGATTGACAAATGTGCCATCTTCTGTGGGCCTGAGCTCATCTGAGTCGGACTGTTGCATAGTAGAAGAAGCATGCTGTGGTGTGAGCAGAGCAGAGTCCACATTTCAGATTGGTTTGGGAAATCATGGATGTTGTGTGCTCCAGGCTAAAGAGGTGATGGACTGATTGTTACCAGTGGAAAGTTCAAAAGCCAGCATCTGTGATGGTATGTGGGTTAACGTCCATGGTCAGTGGCAATTCATCATATGGGCAAAGGGGCAGCTGCCCACGGCAGCATTTGTGGAGGGGTGGAATGAACGCCCCCAAAAAAGAAAAAACGAGCAGTCACCCATAGTAACCAGCTCTGTTCTTATCTCATCTTGGCGGATCGCCTCCAGTGTCGACCCGTACCGGCTGCCTTAAATTTGTTTGCATTCATGTCACCCGTTTTTTGTATTGCTCAGCTCACAAGCTTGAACTGACACTGCCCATGATTTGGGTTACTTGTACAATTTGTGAGGGCACCATTAATGCGGTCAGGTACATGCTGCCATTCAGCCAATGTCTCTTTCTAGGATCACTGCTTATTCCTGCAAAAAACTGCCAGGATACTCTGTTAGCAGTTAGCAGGGAGGTAGCTAATTGGTTATCAAATATGTTGTTTTACCTTGAACCTCACCTTTACCTTGTTGCCTCATGTCCATCCTGATTCTCATTGTCCATTGTCGATTGCTAATCAAACAGGAAGCAGTTGAAAAATTAAGATTTGTAGGATTCCCTACATTTATATAACATGCCAGGAAAACAGCAGTGTGACATTTGAACTTCCCATCCTGAACATGATGTCACAGGAAAATGGCCACTCTGTGAATATGGTCAATCAAACTGATTGCTATAATATTTGATCTGTACATTCATTTTACCCTCTGGATGGACAATAATCACTTTCTCGAGCTTTTAACTGTTTATCTAGTACCATCACTAGTACCATCACCAAAATTTGGATTATGTGTTTTTTTTTTTTTTTTTTTAATGTCCATTCTAATATCTGCAAAATTAATGACATTCCCATTAGTTTCAGCTGTTCTTTGTGTTTAGTTTTAATTGCTTGATTGCATGCTAAGAAAGGTTGAAACTATGTACAATGGTCATAATGAGCATTATACCTTCTTATCATATACATGTTAGTTTGGTCACTATGAATTTCTAGCTTTGATTTTATTATTCCTCAACGCATCACTAGGGGGGAGGATATTCCATCCTCTCCTTTTTACATCCTCTGCTTATTCAATTTGAAATCTGTCCACCAACTTTAATATAACTGTAATATTGGTAAAACATTGGAACCAAGGCTTACCTAATTTTACTATGTTGATATTGTCCCGAGAACAAAGAATAGAATAGAATAGGATAGAATAGAATAGAATAGAGTAGAATAGTTATCATCTTGTTGTGATGTCACATGGAGCAAGCTGTCGTGGCTGGATAATTAATCATAAGACTCTCACTCAGGTGACTAGGGTACATATCCCAACAGGGATGTTTTTCTATGATGTGTCCTTACTGGACACATCTACATGGTCAGTAAAGTTAACAAGTGTTTTTCACTGAAAAATGGTATATGGTACTGGATGTTTGAAAGTTAGCTGGATAAAAAAATGGAATTTATAGAAGACAAAATAAAATGTCTTGGCAACTGACATGTCAAGGAGGAACAAATACTCAGTTTGTTAATTAAAAGTTCTTGTGACCTAATTTTGTTCTTAATGTCTAATTACAGTCCTAGGAGGATGAAAGTTGAGTCAGAATATACCACGCATGAACTAATTTCAATAACAACACCTTTCTTGTTCTATATATTTGTCTTTGTCTGTCTTGTTTTAGGCTGGAAGCTAAATCCAGTGGTCAGCGCTGTCTACAGCCCAGAATTCTATGCAGGTAGGAGGACATGCCCTTCTCTATGTTTCACCATCTCCTTTGTGTCGATCTTCCTCCTCCTCACCCGTTTTGTTCTTCAGTTTCTACGACATCTTAATTTTCTCCCTCTCCTCAGCACCCCGCCCCACTCATTTTAACCTTCATCACCTCTCTGTTTCCTTTTTCCTTCAGAGCAACATGCAACTTGGCAAAGTCTGTTTTTAGCCTGAGAAGTATGCTGAGTCGCACAAATGCAACAACAAACTGTCATCTCTCCTACAAAACAAGCACATTCTGCAAAACCCTCAAGCCATCTCCAGCCTAGGCTATCCTACCTTTCACCTCCCCAGAATCTTAACCACCACCCAACCCCCCACACTGTCATTAACCATGGCCATTAAGGTGAAAAATACTTAGATTTTGTGGTAAGAAATACAGAGACAGATAAAAGAGTGTAGCAGAAGAGAGGAGGAGTGAAGGAAAGCAAAGGACAAGAGAGAAGGAAATCTAATTGTCCATTTCTACAAGGACATTAAAATGTATGAAATATATTTTTTAAATTAAAATCAATATTTTCAATTTCTCCAGACAGTCGTTTGCCTAATTCACCCCCACGTTCCTTTAATTACAAAATTGCTTTGTATTGATTTACCTTTGTTTCACCTTTCAAGTATCCAAAATGCTATTGGGGCATTTGAGAGAGTGTGTGTGTGTGTGTGTGTGTGTGTGTGTGCATGTGTATGTGCAATGTGTGTACAAGCTTGTCAGCCTTCTTCTCTATTAGTAACTTCTGCTATTATATCATGCCACAATTGCCAAGACTGGCTCTAGTGGTTAATTAGTTCAAATATTTTCATAGCAGAGTAGATTAAGAATCAAAAGGCAGAGCTGAAGATTCATTAAATTACCACATCAATTTTTATTTGTCAACTGTCTAGTTCTTTCAAAAACTGAAAAATAAGAATACAAAAAAAAAATGAAAAAGGGCATGGTGAGATATGAGTGTTCGCTGACTTGTTTCATGAACTCCTCCTGGAAAATGCTCTGCTGTTGTTATACTACATGGTTTTTTTTAAACACTTTTTGGAGTTGAATGTTGGAACCATGGTCCAATATCAATTATAATATTGGTAGTATTTTTCTAGTTAATAATTTTCTGGTACAAGTTAAGGTAATATTGGTCACAGAAGAAACTAACTGTGGATGCTCGTGTCTTAGGAGATGAGTCAAAATCAGTGCTGTTCAGCGTCAAGAAGGAAGAAGAGGGTGTACTTTATTAATCCCTTTACAGAGAAATTCAGTTTTTCATCCCGTCATTTCTTTGACACTTCTGACATATTTCCTGACACTAATATTGGGAGATGTTAGAGCAGTTGGGCTGCCCTATCAGGCAGAAGATGCACATAGGGATTTGGTGCCTTGCTCAAGGGCACCTTGGCACTGCTCAGAAGGTGAACTGGCACCTCTCTAGCTACTAGTTCACATTCCTGGTCCAAGAGGGTTTTTGATCCCTCTGGTCGCCAAGCCACATCCCTGTAGACTGAGCTACTACTTATTTATCTCTGTAACATTATGTTCATAAAGTAACTGGACTTGCATGTCTATAGTGCACCCATCGACAAACACGTTCATACACATGTTACTTCTAGATGTTGCCCTCAGAAATAACATGTTCCGCATTTAAGTGTTTGGAAAAAAAAGACCATCACTGTTGTTTTTAATGGTCAAAACAGTCCAGGTTAAACAGAAGAATGTTCAAGTGTTTAGCATTCTGACTTGCATTTTAGTTTGCAGTTTGCTTATGAAGCCTCATGACTTGACTGCCCCAGTGGACTTAAGACTTGACTTCACCTTCGTACAAACTTCAGACATGACTTGTAGCTGCTCCCCAGCTCTGGCATAAACCCACACATGCAATTTCCATGCATTTATCAACACAGTACATTAGTGTATAAGTGGTATATGTACACAGTCCCTTTTTATTAAGTGAGTCCTCAGTGGAGTAGTAATAAGAGTCACCAGTGTGACTTTACGAGCAGTCAGGCCACTTGGTCCTAAAATCAAGGTGACAAAAGATGAATAGGAACAATTACCAGCATCACTCCTCTCCTTGTCTCTCTTTGAGAAACTCTTATCCTTTGGCTGAAACCTTCCATTTGTCATCAGGTCAATGAATGATTCACTGTTTCTATTAGCATTTTATTAGATCTCCTTTTTGAAGAGATGTATAATTAGGGTTGGAAATGGCACCTCGATCTCCTTCTCAACCTTCAGTCACCCCAGCTCTCAAATTAAGCTTTGTGTCAGTCGTCCTCCATTAAGATTAATGATAAGTTAATAACAATACCACTGCAATAGCTCCACTCTATTGCCACTCTCTCTCTCGCTCTCTCTCTCTCTCTCTCTCTCTCTCTCTCTGTATTCTTTCTCCTCACATTTTCTTCGAGGATAATGCTTGAAACGTTCTCTCCAGGATTCAAATACAGATGTAAACTACAAGTGTAAAACTCTTTGTGCAATATCACACATTGAACACTGCTTAGATAACCAACCATGAGCAGAAATTGTACATACTTTTCGAGGGTATTGTGAGATCACCTTCTGTTCTCTGTCTCTGTCTCCAGTACCAGGTTTTCCCTATCCAGCAGCCAGTGCAGCAGCAGCGTACAGAGGAGCCCACCTACGAGGTCGAGGACGGACCGTGTACAACACATTCAGGGCAGCTGCTCCACCTCCCCACATTCCAGCTTACGGAGGGTGAGCATCCTTTCTTGTTCTTGTCCCGTTGTCATTCCTCCCTCTGGTCTCTCCTTCTGTCTTCCCCTTACCAATGGCAAGTCCTGAGTCTCTGTGCTCAGAGTCAACGGATCGCCTGCAGGCTCAGCTCACAGCAGTAACACTCCCCCACTTCCACAGCATGCTGAATCAACCAACAGGCATGCTCCAAGACATGTGCCTTTGCACAGACTCAAAGGAAATGACTGTCAATTTGGCCTTGTATTGTGGTGTCACTGACTGATGCTGTGCTGGTGGTGGAATGGGAAGTCCTCTACTAAAACTTAAACTGAAGTCTCAAAAAGGAAAAGAAAAAAAAAAAAAAAAAGAAAGAAGGAAAAAAAAAAGATCTTCCCAGGCCAAGCAGCAGCTCTGGCTGACACCTCATGGCTGAATGATCTGAAGAAGAGCCAAACAGAGCTGTGTCAGATATGATTTGCCATTATTTTGTTGGTTCTTTTTAAATTGTTTTGCTCTTCATAAATGAAAACAAGTGGATACCAAGGAGGCTGGCTAGGAGTCTATTCAGGGCTTAGGGATATTTTCTGCTGTGATCCCGTGTGAGATTTAATTCTCTAATATTATATAAATAATGATAACATTTGTATAGCACCTTACAAAAGCCAAGCTAAAGAATTGAGGAAAAAAAGCAAAAAAAATAAATAAACAAGACAGTAAAAGTCACACAGCAAATAAAATCATTGACCTGTTCTGATTGGGGATAACAAGATGACATTTAATTTGCAAATAGTTAAGGTCATTTCGTAATTAATCATTTTAAAATGCTGCAGTAAAACATCTTGAACATGATAGGCTATTGGGGTACCAGTTGTACAAGAATATGACTGAGTTTGCAAATAATAATTTGATAAGATTATTGTGTTGAACTTTTAATACCTATGTAGACATTTATGGGAAGTTGTTGTCATGTTTATTATCATCTAATTATCAGAAGTGCAGTAGTGAAAAATAAAGTTACAACGGATGTATGTCAATGTATTTTATTCTCATTTTAAATTACCTTTGTGGCGATGTGAGTATAGATATCTGAGTTTATGAAGTCCCTCTGAAAGTAGAGGACTGACACATAGATACATTTATGGAGACAAATGAAAACAAAATGCAGCTGGGCTCTGCACAGTTTTTATAAATGACTTTCTGTACAAAGGATCAGTGTAGCAGAGAGGCGTCATGAGATTTACTCGCCAAACAGAAAAAAATGTAAGTTGGTCCTCAGGGCAATATGTAGTAGTTTCACAATAATGGCTCTTAAATTGTGAGATGGTCTTGGTCTTAGTCTTAGTTTGTACATTTTTATGAAGATTATTCCAGTTTTCGCCAGAAAATTGTGGGGCTGTTCCATATGATACCATTGCCATAATGGTTGCTATAGATGCTGCTAAGTTGCTAAGGTTTCTGCTGTAGAGGAAACCACGGCTTGCATGTTGTTTTTATAGTTTTTTGCTTTGTTTAGTTATCTGGGCTGTTATATTTTTTGTGTTCTTTTTATCTAGCTGTTTGATGGTGCTCTTTCGCTGGATTTCCGATGGCTAGTGTAACCTGGACGTTAATCGCCATTGTTTCACCAATTTTAAATGTATACATTTCAAACCTTACCTACCAATATGTGAGAGAGAAATGGGCACTTGGTAAAATATATATTTATATCTATATTTGTGTCTGTCCTCTGGGCAGACCAGAGAACCCGCTACCCAGATTTATGCTCCTTACTGTTGAGTTAAATGATATCTAAATATGTCTACGTCTAATATGTCTCAATAGATAGATAGAGAGATGTGGAGGGGCGAGAGACATTGTCCATGATTGTCAGCAGTTTTGCCAACATCGGTCTTCCGCCACCTCCTCCAGGGTGACAAGCTCAGAGCCAACAACAGACCCTGCCTTCTCTCTGAGTTTATTCAGTCTGTTTGCATCCTTTGCTTTGATGCCCATACCCCAGGACACCACAGCAAAGAAGACGGTGCTCGCAACAACAGACTGATAAAACATCTGGAGCATCCGATTGCAGACACTGAAGGACCTGAGCTACCTCATGAAGTAAATCTGGCTCAAGCCTTTCTTGTAAACTGCCTCCGTGTTTGTGTCCTGGAGTGATTGCTCAGGGGAGCGGGATGGGGAAGCTGGAGTCAAACCTGTTGAAAATCTGGTTGAAATTGTTTGCTTGTTGTTCATTTCCCTGAGCTGCTCCACCACCTTTCCTCTAGAGGCCGGTGATCTCTCTCATCCCATTCCATACGTCCCTGGTGTTATTCTTCTCCAGTTTGCATTTCAGTTTGTCCTGTACTTGTCCTTACTCTTCCTGATGCTATGTTTAAGTTCTCTCTGAAGACACTTGAGCTCTGCTTGGTCCCCTGACCTAAAGGCCCTCTTTTTCTCATTGAGTAGGGCCTTTAAGCCGCTGGTAACCCAAGGTTTATTTTTTGGGTAGCAGCGGGTCTCTTAAGTTGGGATTGAGTTGTCCACGCCGAACCCAATGTATTCAGAAATGCAATCAGTTAGGCCATCAATGTCCTCGCTGTGTGATTCGTACAGGACATCCCAGTAAGTGGCTTCCAGGGCACCCTGCAGTGTTTCTGTGGAGCTGTATGCATCTTTAACATTAGCATACAGCAGATCTATTGTTTTATTTACCTTTGCATTTGACAAACTGGCCAAACGTTGGGAGTGTGGATGAGAGAGAGACGTGGTTGGAATCACCTGTGATGATGACGAATGCTCCAGGGTGTCTCGTCTTAAGTCCCGCTGTCAGAGTGTGGATGACGTCACGCGTGGCTTCAGCATTCCCAGATGGCGGATGCCGCTCACGGTGGTGCTTCTGTGAGCTCGGGCCGAGTAGAAGCCAGGGATGGTGGCGTTGAAATCCACTATCTGCTCGTGTAGCGTTTCCATGAAACACACAATACTGGACTCTCTGTACTCCCTCTGCGTCCTGGTGAGCACTTATTTGCCAGGGACCTTACATTTCCTGTAATGACTGCAGGGATGCAATGAGAACCCAACAAAAACTGCAAATACAAGTACAAATGACTAAATAACTACTAAATTACTAAAAAAAAAAAAAATAGGCAAAAAAAATGTGTAGCCATCTCACAATTTAAGAGGCATTATTTTATGAAACTTCTTTTAATGGCATAGGAGGTAATGATGCTGCTACAGAGTTTGTAGCCCATACGTCTTTGTTTATGCTCCAAAGTGAATAAACAGAACACTGTGAAGAATCATCCTTTATTTCATGACCACTCAATCTTTATGTGACAAACACTGACCTACCGCTTCAATTGCTTTTGCAACTTTGCCTTCCAGTCGCCTGACAGGGCAAAAATCCTTCACACCAAGTCCCTGCTCAGAGCACCACCGCCGCACTCTCAGAAAAGCCTCGTAGGAGGCCAAAGTGGTGGCTGTTGAAAGTTTCTGTGGCTGTATCGCCACAGGACATCCCTCTTGACCTCCTGGCTGTAATAAAGTCTGAATATTCAGATAACGACATGATGACTTCAGAACTCTGAAGTGCACCGGTCTAAGGATCAGATTAAGTGTTTTGGCAGCATACGGTGCCTTCCTATGGCAAAATCTGGAATGAAAATTGGCAATATTATCTTCATTCCCAATTCCCATTCATGAAGACAGTATCTAACATCAGTTAACAAGTTTTTTCCCGTTTTTTGGTTTACGATTTTAAAACGAATAACAGGATACGAGTCATTTTCCGTTCTCTGATTTTGAAGCGAAATAATGGAAACAAGTTGTATCTCTTTTCCATTTTTCGACTTCAGAATGGAAGTTTATTTCCCCATTGATTAAATTTTGGCGAGTTAACTGCTGCTAGGAGAGAGTTGTCTTTTCTTACTGGAAATTTCACGCATTAGTTTTACACCGAAGAATTCGTCAGCTCCTAAGTCGCAGATACAAAATGCGTGCCGTTCTCTCTAGTTCAGTTTCTACAACTAATATAGCTGACAGAATATGCCTGAGTCAGAGTCGGCCAGGCTCCAAATGTGGGCATACATATTCCGTTTGGCGAGTAAATCTCATTAAGACTCTCCGCTACACTGATACTTTGTACAGAAAGTCATTTTATAAAAACTGTGCCGAGTCCAGCTGCATTTTGTTTTCATTTGTCCCCATAAATGTGTCTATATGTCTGTCCTCTACTACTTCGTTGACAGTCAGAGGGTCTTCACGGTGCATTCAGGTGCACCTCATAAACGCAGAAATCTATACTAAAATTGCCACAAAGGTCATTTGAAATGAGAATGAAATACGTAGACATATACATACATACATACATACAGTATACATGTAGTATATGTTCCAGTTTTCCATTACAGCACTTTTAATAATTAGAGGTTAAAAAGTATAATAATAACAACAACAACAACAACAGGTTGCCACAGGAAAAGTCTTGCTTCGTACTCCACAAAACATTCTGGAACTTTTAGAGCAAAAACAGCGGTCAGGCATTCTCCCAAGCAACTGAAGTAGTAGGCAATGTTCAAAAATAAAGGAAATGAACCCAGCTACTTCAGCTGTTTAGAAGAATACTGCTTGACTGTTTTTCTATGAAGCTCCAGGAATGTTTTGACCACATTCATTGGTAACTGATCACAGTATTTTAAAGAAAAAGAAAGAGCAGCAGAGTGGTGATTATAATTATGACTTGCAATTATGGAATTAGCACTGTGGAACTGTCCTTTTTTTTACAGAAGTTATCAAAAACAGCATAGAGGAAGTGATGAGTTTGTATTAACATTAAACACTATCAACGGCTTATTTATTGAATATAAAACGTACTTATAAAAGAGGAGGAAATCAGATACAATCCTGCCACCAGTGTAAGCCTATCTTAAGGAGGACACTATTTGAGAATATAAGGTTTATTATTTATCAGTGTATGCAATGAAAAGAACTCAAAACAAAACAAAAAAGTAATGTTTTTGGAAGGCTCTCTGTTGGAGTATTGAATTGTGCCTTTATCCACTAAGAACACCATCACTGTGACCAACTGTAGTAGCATAGAAACCATCACACAGGATGGGGAAGATGGGTGTTGGGTGAAGACTCAGACATGGTATTGATTGAAGAGATATATGCTACAGATTGTACTTTCATTAATGCTGCTGCACCGCTTAATTGCCCTGGTGGCAGTCGGATGGTGAATTATTAATGTGGAACGTGATACATTTTTATTAAAACTGTCTTGAGAAGCCGACTGGAAATAAATCCTGTGACACAGCTAGGAAACCAAGTTTGCTTTGGGTCTGTGTGTGTGTGTCTGTGTGTGTATGTGTGTGAGAGAGAGAGAGATCATAAAATGTTTCTTCGTGTCTGTAAGGGGGCCTGACATGACATGATTGATAGTATCAATAAGCCTACATGTGCAGGTTGCTTTGCTACAGTCCCGCAGAATAAGTTTTAATGATGGCTCGCGGGGGCCACTCTGATATTTGAGAAATTACTGATTAACAGAGAGTGCACTGCCAGGGTGAAATCAGACTATTGGCAAGGGAAATTGGAAGCTTAGTCCTCTAGGAATCTCTTTATGTTGAATGTTAAAACTCGATCATAATGTAGCACTGAAGGATATGTGGAAATCCCAGGGGAGCCCCCCAAATCCTGGAAAAACTGAGAATTCCTACATTAATCAGTTTACTATAACCTACACAACTTTTGAATATTTTCTCTTGAATTTTTTTTTTACAGTGTGTAAAATGGCTGCCACGTTGTCACTTTGTTTATCATTTTAAAAATAAGGGAAACAATAGGCCTCAATCATTTATACAGCAAACACCGTGTAAGCAAGTTGTTGCATTCTCAGCTTTTCCACAGCAAAACATTAGAGATCTCTTCTTGAAAACAAAATCATATTAGGCATGTATTAGTCTTACTTCAGTTCGTGGCCATTGTTGGTTTCGGTGGTGCCATTGTCTTCATGTGAAGCTTAGAGAAAACTTTGGTGCACTGCGCAGACCAAAGACATGGATATGTATTAGTATGGCCTAAGACAAACAGAGCAATTTAATAGTCTGTAATGTTCATAAGGAGAGGCTGGACAAGCGGAACATGAAAATGATCTGCCAGGACTTTGTTTGGGTCTTTTGTTTAGTTGATCAGTGGTGAGAGAAAAGATATATTCTACAGAAACGTGTTTTATGTTTTAGTGAGCCACACAGGGCTCTAATATTATATTTTATTACATAATGTTGTACAATTAATTTAGAATATTTATTTTACTTATACGGTTACAGTTAATAATTTCAGTTTATAAAGGGTTGTGCATATTTCACTTGCCTTAAAGAATAAAAGTCCAAAAGTTTTTTTTTGAGGCACTTCAGTTAATAAATACCTTTTGAGGAATATTTAGTTGGATTATTCATTACATCTGCTACTATTGAACTTTAAGCTATTGACGTTGTCTCAAAGATTAGACCACTGACACACACTGATATACACTACGCAAGTGTATATCCAAAAATATTATTATAAAGCAGATTCATACTGAAACTATCTTCATGATATTTCTCAAAGGGATTTTGTTGGATGAGATCACACTATCATCATGTAATTAGGAAAACTACATCATATATGGTGTGCCATTGCCACCCATTGGCCTTTTGTGGTATTTCTGTTTGAATGTGCAAGATATTTAAGATACTTACCTTTAAATTATTCTGTATAATGAAAAAGTACAATGGCAGGTTGATGGCAGGAATTGCTCTTGAGAAAAAGAGGTGGAGCGTTGGTGGAACTGAAGCAAGCCTAGTTAGTTAAACAAGCCCACCTAACTAGCAGCTAACAAGCCAGCTAAGACTAACAAGCTACTTATGTTCACACCTAGAGAGAAGCCAACTTTACCTTGTGTAAGTCTATCATGGCTCTGTTCGCCCCAAACATCCAGAGAACCTGTCTGCACTGTGTTACAGCTATAATACGGCCTACCGGCCGTTCTAGACCATTCTTGTCCCAAGTGAGTCCCAATAGCAGCTCTCTGCTCTGCAGGGAATATGGGCCGACATTATGTTTGATGGAAGCAGACCTCAGCTGTGTCAAGCTGCACAAAGCAGGTTGAGTCATATAGAAAGTCAGACAGCAGAACAGCATAGTGCATCTTGTACATTTTCAAAATAAAACACCCTGTGCAGACTCTTTATCAACACAACAAAATCTCAATGTTAACTATTAACATATTTAAACCAGGAGAAAATAAACAAAAAAACAATAAGACTTCGTAGCCTACTCAACCATGATAGAAACACACATACACTTATTTCTGTCATCCTGTGGTGTCCTTTCTGGCATCTACCAAATATTCCCGTTCATGGTGTAAAGTTAATTTCTCCTCTGTTATGTAGTCACATAAGAACGACAGTAGATTCCAGGGGATTTCCTCTGCAGCTAATTGCTGTTCGCAGATTGAGAGCCGAGAGTGAAGATAAATCCACTTTTTAATCCTAAAAGTTAAAAAAATATATATATTTAGTGTGCACCCCCACTGTTGCCCAATGTCAGCTGGGATCACCAGCCTGTTAGTGGTATTAACTGCACAAAGACAAAAATTAAATATTCTCCAAAAGGTGTCGACAACACATACATGGCTGAGGGGTCAAGATCCCAGCCCAGCAGCTAAGAGTATGATCACATCAAGTTGCAGATAGCAGGTGGCAGCTACCTAATACGCCAGATTTCTTTTCATCAAAATCCATGAGAAATGTATTATAATGTCCAAAAAAATTTCACAATGGTTAAGACAGTGAGAAAACATGTCCTGGACCGATCCCTTTAACTAAATCCACAACAAAAATGAATGGAGTCTATTCTGCTCTCAGACCCGTCTGCCATCCAAGATTCAAGGAAATATACTCTGTGGTTTTTTGTGTAATGCTGCAGAAAAACCAAATAACCAAAATACAAGCAGGCAAAAGTAATATTAGTGTGCATGTCTTAATTTTAAAGGCCTTTGAATAAACATTAAAATGTGAAACAATTCCATGCAAATAATCAGAAATATTAACACCAGCAGCTACGCAAATATGCAGTAGTAAGCTCCAATATGTGAATTTGTAACACAGGTATAATATCACATAAACACAATATTTACCCCAGACCAAGGACCAAGGACTGGCATTAGAAAGGCGTCAGCTTGCAACGATCTAAAAGGGCCCCTCTGGTTTCTGGATGTTAACCAAGCACAGGACTTTGGTTCAGGATACTGTTCATGTCCAGTGTGAAGCCAGAAGTGGTGAGTTCTTTTAATTTACTAGCATAGTGTAGTTACATCACGTACTTAATGTAACGTAGCTATGTTTGTAACTGAAGTTACAGTGGTAACATAGTGATTTGAACTCAGACCAGAATGTTTTCTTCAACCTAACCAGGTAGTTTACTTTGCCTAAGCCTAACCCAACTGCAAGCATAAAATGAAGACCCAGTATGCAAGTCGCTGTTACACTGCCACGCTGATGGTGTTTTGCGAGACACTGAAAATCCACTTATTCAGTAGTTTAGGTGTAGGGATATGTTGCATGAGTTGTGATGTGGCATCCATTTCATACAACATGATTGGTCGATGCCTTCATCTGCAATGCAAAAGCTTAGATCTAGGTATAAAATGATGCTGCTTTTTCACTGATTTTTGCTGTGTGTGAAAGCACTCATGACAAAAACATGAATCTGAAAAAAAAAAGATTGATGTGACAGGTAATTCCATGAATAAAACACTTCCAGTGTGTAAAGGCCTTAATGCTGCTGATTGGACTTGTAGCTGTTAAGACTTGTAAACATACAATCACACCTGCAGAGAGAGTGTTACTGGACCTTACCAGTCTCCTTACCCAGCCATTAGAGAGCGGGGATGGGTGGGGTCTGGGGCGCCTGCTGTATTTACCCTTTGCCTCTGCCCCTCTGATATATTTTGGTTGAGGGGGTCAGTTCTTAGATTGTGGAGATGGGGGTTGGTAGGTAGCTAGCCCATTGCCTGCATGTCAACATGCACTAATATGGATGTTTTTGTTTTATTGTGTGTTTGTTTGTCTGTTTGTTTGTGTTTGCATCCTCTGCAGTGTTGTTTACCAGGATGGATTTTATGGTGCAGATATTTATGTAAGTATTATTTACTGGTATGAAATTGCATGCTACATCACCATCTCCATGGTTTCTGCCCTGATGCTACACACATGCAAGCCCCCAAACTTCCATACTCATACACGGCTTCACATTCAGCCTAGGGAGCAGTTAGCCGGTCAGGTAACAGTCTGCAGTTCTGAGAACGAGCCGAGCAAACAGACTATAGGCTACAAGCATCAAGAGGCACATTGAGCAAGGCACAAACTGCACTCTAGCTAAAAGGCAACAAAACTATTTTTTCGACACTTCCAAATACAAAAAGCCTACTGCAACTGCCATGACAGGGGTAAAAATTATATCCCCCATATCCCCACAATGCATTACATGTAAAATAAAAGTAAAGTATGTCTCTGAGTGAACATGGCTAATTAAGTGATCAAAGGGCTGGCCAAACATGAGCTGGACCTTTTGCAGCATCCAAGACCGATGGCTGACAATTTCTTGACAGGGTACGGATGCAGTACAGAGGCCGCAGTTGGTCTCAGAGACTGTGTTTGGTCCCAACACCGGCCATGTTTGCTTGGTGCCCAGTAGAGTTAGCCTCTGTCAGGGATCAGGCAGAGCAAACTGAGGTCATTAGAAGGAAAATCGGAAAACACTGTATCCATAAAATGTTATCCAGATATACCCAAATCAGTTGATTAAGTAAATATGTGTTTTTGACCTTACTCAGTGAAACGATTAGTGGTTGAAATTGGTTAGTACAAGCTTACATAAGTGTATGTGATGTTGAGTTTTACAGGAAGAAATCATGACCGATTTCAATATAAAATACAAAGAATTAGATTTGGTGTAATGTTCTTTGACAAATATTGTTAAACAGGAGCACAATGTGACCATGGATGTGATCTAAAATGGTTAAAAAGGCAAAACATATTTCTTCATAAATTTCACGGTTTAATATATTAGTGTCATTAATGACTAACTATTTTCAGTCCCTGTGGCAAATTATTCACTCACAATTTTAATCTGGTGAATTGTAATATTAAATACAGTTTAGCTGGCAGTGAGCAAACTGGTTTGGATAAAGATTTGGTTGATAAATGCTGACTCGTGTAGCCCACTATTAGAAAATAGAATTACAAGAAAGCACGACTGGAAGCCTGCACATACTCCGTAGGAAAACAGTGAAGGCCTTAAGCTAAACTTGTTAAAACAATAACCGCGCTTACTAATGCAATTTAAAGAACTTGGCTTTAACCAAACAGCCCTTGTGTGAGAAAGTTCAAGCTACACCTCCATGTCACTTAAAATGATGTCAAGCAGCAGGATAGAGCACGCCTGCTGTGATTGGGTGGAAAGAGGTCACATGAGATGTAGGAACCCTATTTTCCTATCCTGATAATGTCAGAAAATGAATAAAATCACGCAGTGAAGACTACCTTTATTTTAAGGTTCTGGAGAAATCTTAATTTACAATGATGCCAAGATTATACCATGAAAACACACAAAAAAATATACAATTGGCTCGCCAAATCAGCAAAAATGTCTATCATATGAAACAATACAGATCAACAAAGCATTAACTGTCCAAAACCTTTCAGTTTCAGCTCTTGTTGCAAGAGATTCTATGAGACTGCTGCACTAATACACAAAGCAAACTTTCCCAAATCTGCCATGAAGAACTTAGAATGAGCCAAGGGGATAAAAGTGGACCTGGGTAAAGCAGTTTAAATGTGACATATGACGTTTTCTAATCAGGTCTTTATAGATATACTGATATGAATGTTTATTGTGCCTCTCAGTCAGAGAGGACCAGCCCTCCTTATCATAAAGGATACAGTGGTGAGTGCTGTGGCTATATCCAGTGATAAACCTCAAACCTGAATGATAAACAGAAGATAAGGGCCTAAGTGTGGTGGTAAATTACATCCACATCCTTCATATCAGAGGAAAGTTGGTTTTGCCGTGATTTGCCAATGAAGTGATATGATATTTAAATATCAATTTGTCTTTGGCCAGTTGTCCAAATATTTGTATTCTGTAACCCCTTAAACAATTAAACCCTTGATAGGTGAGACAGGCCGAGATGTTGGATCTTGAGAAAACCATGAATTTTATTTATTTTTTTTTTTTTCGTTGCACTAAGTATCAACTTCAGGTTAATAAGTGAATGTTACAATGCATTAAAGGAGTGTTGCTGTTTCTTGATTGATAATTGAACTGAATCAGCTATACAGTACAAGATAGTATGCACTTACAGATGAATCTGGCAACTTTGCACGGAAGAGACAATTTAATTAGTGTAAATGGTGAGCAGGACAGGGTCCAGAATGGATCTGTGCAGCAGGCCTGTGGTAACTGGAAGGAATCCAGACTAGGCTCCCTCATCATCACACACTGACATCTATCACATAAGTCATTTTCAAACGAGTTGCATACATCCCTATCAAGGCCTGAAAAGAACAGTCTAAAAGTAGAGAATGATCGATTATATCAAATGCTTTCATTAAATCTATTAATATACTGTCGCCACACAGCGCATCTAGTTGTACTACAAGTGTACTGCAGTTGAGGTGGTGTTTTGATTAGCTCTTAAACCTGGCTGATGTGGACACAGAATACAATGTTCTGATACCAGGGTCTTCTGGGATAGCCATACATACACAATCTCACAGACTTGTAAGTCTATCCTGATCTTACTGAGTGGTGGCAGCAAAATGTTTATTAAAAGCCAAGCAGAAGTTATTTAACTCTCACAATACGCAGCTATCAAATTTGACACAAATGGGAAAAGAAATAGTGGCCTGAAAGATATTAACAGCTTTCTGACATTAGTCTGGATCCGAATAGGAGTTATTAATAATGTCCAGATACTATGTTGACTTGGCATTTCTAACTGCAGCTGTGCACGTGTTGAGTGACTAAATGATGTTTAATGGATCTGAAACTCGAGAGGTTTCAGTTTTTTTACAAACCAACACACCTCCAACATGTCATCAAGGTAACCGCCATTTCACATTTCCATGTTGTCCTGTGGAAAACTATTCCTGCTTTGCCATCATGACTTGAACATAAAATGTGTTCACGTATGAGTTAGTCAAATTGTAAAATATAGCCAGAATTTGTGTAATTATTTTATTGTCAACAGAATTTAAAGAAACAATAGTGTTGACATTTTGTGACATTAGCATGCTAACCAGTCTGCCGTAATATACTTTGTATTGCAAGGTTCTATGTTTCGAGGGCCCGCCTTAGTTTTAGATGGAACATGATAACTTATGAGTTGACTACTTAGTCTATTAAACAACTCAGTAAGTTGTATAAATATTCAGGCTCTACACACCATTTTTGACTGCTTCTCATGGAGACACTCTTGTTATCCGAAGCTCCTTTCCACCCGTTTCCCTGCCATTCTTTACAAATTACACCTTTGACAACACACTATCCTGCAATATTTGTTTACCTGGCTTTTTGTAGTTGCTGGTCTTAAACTGTTTTCTGGCTGTTCGATTTCTCAGCAGAATATTTCATTGTGGCTTTAATAAATTCAAAACATGCTGTTTACGATGGGCCAATTAGAGGCTTTTGAGCAAAGCTCAATCAAACAACATCACAACTGTAATTGTTACGACATCCTCAGATAGTGTGGCAAACATAAAGAGCTGGAGAGTTGCCATCATTTCATTTCCAATGGTGCTGTTTCTGTGGGCTGTCCACTCCGCTGAGCAAGAGTTCTTTTTTTTTTCTTTTTTTATGTCAAAATCAACTGCAGTCAGTGAGCAGCAGCTAAAGCTAAAGCCATGCGGTCGATGTAGCCAAAAACTCAAATCGAGCTGTGCTTACACTTCAGGAATTAATGGCCAATTAAATCCCTATTTTCCCCTCCTGACAATCACAGGAGAAATCTGTCCTCACTGCATGTGTTACTATGTTAATATCCATTTTGTTTACATCTGCTTCCCCATGAGATCACATGAGGGGGATCACGGTAGATGGTGCAATGCTCTCTCTGGTGTGATAAGATTAGCTGTGTGTGTGTGTGTGTGTGTGTGGTGTGTGCCATTTTTTTGAATTCGTGTGATGTAGCGTATGTTTTAGAGCCCTGCAGTCTACAGAGCCATGAAACCACACGTCTGCTGCTGCACAGTGCCATGTTCACTGTTTATTCAAAATGTGTTCATATTGAATGTGTCGTATGTGAAAATGAAACCAAGTACGACACTGTACTTCTTTGGTTAGACTGAATGAATGGCTGGAGAGTTATACATAGGATAGACACAAAAGACAGACTTTTCTAACTTTACAGTTAGATCAAGAAATGTGAACATATTATACTGGAGTCCAAAGTGCTGTCTGTTGCCATTGAGCCATATGCCATATAGCTTTTTTTGAATTGAGTTGCAAGAAGTGCCACAGCATGAATGTGGGCGTGCAGCCTCTTTGCTGAAATTATCCAAAGTCATGGAAGATGGATGGAAAGACAGGAAGCGGGGTAGTGCTCAGCCTTACTTTCCTTAAGTGAATCAGCAAATGTGATGGATTGGAACGTTCCCTGTGTGAGATTCTGTGTGTGAAGTGCCCAGACCTTGACCATATGCACGCGCGCACACACACACACACACACACACACACACACACACACACACACACACACACACACACACACACACACACACACCAACTATTAATCTTCTTTCCAAACACAACACACACAGACACAGAGCTGTAGGGTTGCCATCAGTCACTCAGTCAGGAGTGACAGTCCACAGTGGCTGGTGACTAACACAGGCCAACCTGTTCATCTTCCTGCCACAGCCCATCATCGCACGCACTAAGTATCACTTACTCGCCTCCACAGTTTATAGTGGTAATAATACATTGCTCATGTCAAGATAGACACAGTGTCTCAGTCATAGAGCGTGGCAGGGTGGAAGGTGAAATGATGTGAGAAGTGCTGGAGTTGTCACTGAGCCTAGAAAAGAGAAAAATGGCTTGTGTTTTATGATAAATGAAAGCAGGGACTCTCTGCCATGCGCCATATACAGCCAATAAGCTGCTGGCTTTCAGTTAAAAAGACCGAAAGACCACAGAGCTGTAATATAATGTTTTATGTTTTAACAATGAGTAAATAAACTTCAACTCAGCAAAAATACAAAAACTTTGGATAGAATTAATGAACAAATGCAGACATGTGATGGCACAGAAAGCTCACTGCATGCAAAGTCTTTAAACCCATATGTGCCTTGGAGCAGTGGCTTGATTTTACCTGGCACGACTGCATTGTGTTCCGTTTGTGATGTGGTTTTGTCCTTCCCCTGCGTCATACCTCACCCAGAGAGTTTCAGAAGCAGAGATATTTTCCTGCCTTATTTCACTGATTCAGATATGGTTGATTTGGTCATTTTTCCTTGACATTAGGTCTTGGTTAATGATGCTACATAGTTCATGATACATAATCAGGAGTCTGCACAGTATGTTTTATTTTGAAAACTGACCAGATTCTCTATGCTGTATATATGTATGACTTCCTGCCCAGCACGATCTGCTTTGTGCAGCTTTCTGCCAGTCAAAAATAGACTACGAAGATAGTATTGAAGGCAGAGTAAAGCAGAGAGCTGCTTCTGGGATGCTTATGAAAATGTCTGGTGGAATGACAGACATTCAGTTGCCATGGTCAGCACTACTTTACAGCAGGAATGTGATGCAGCCATGCAGTTGAGCTGTTATTCACAACTAGAGTTCTCAATGGGTCAGGCCAGCCTGACAAACCCTCCGACAAACCTGACCGGACCTGCATGTTAGGGGGGTCGGGTTCGGGCCGGGTTCGGGCAGACAATTCATGCTGGTGTTGTCGGGCTGTGTTGGGTTCGGGCTTAAAAACCCGTGGGCCGGGACGGGTCGGGTTGTAATTTTCAGGCCCCTTGAGAATTCTATTCACAACATTTTCTCACTCCCAACTAGTCAAGGACAGCAGTTTGGTCAGTGGCCCGAAGCTTTAAAATATGAACCCCCTAGCTTCAGTTTAAGACGTGAAGGCCTACACATTACATGCTATGCCCGGTCAGAATTTCAAAATAAGGCTTGTTGGCAAACAGATAAGTTATTATGACTTTTGGACTGTCATTAATGTTGTCAATGTTGTTTTTTTTTCTGACCACAGCATAATGTAGCTTGAATGACTCAAATTATATGTGAGATTATCAAAATGAACAGCTGATGAACCCCAAACCTCATCTTCTTAATCTTTGGACTTCATCAAGTCATTCTAAATTGTGAAGCTACAGTGTCAGGAAAATCCAGAACCACTTACTCTCAATTTCAAACCAAATTAGCATTTTTTTTAAAATCTTGTCAAGTCAAGTTTTATACTGATGACACAAGTCTGATGAAAATCAAAGAACTGGTGAACACACCTTAGCTAAAGGCTAACCAAAGTTCTAAGATGTATAATAGTTTTTGAATCTTGGAATTGTCATGTTAACACTAAAAGACCCAGAGTGCTGTGGTGATCAAGAAGTTTTTCAGCCATTGACTATGTAATGGAAATTAATCTAGTTTGACTTGGAACCTTTCTAACGGGCCATCCAACCACCTCATGTCTGGCTCTACTGTCAATACTTCAATGAAGGTCAAACAATTCTTAAAATAATAGTAATAATAATAATAATAATAATAATAATAATAATAATAATAATAATAATAATAATAATAATAATAATAATAATAATATATTTCGGCATTTGCTTTTGTTAATTTACAGTGTGTTTGTCGTGATTCATTCTAAATATTCTGCTTTTGTCCAGTTGCGCACTGAGCTGTGTCAGCCACCACATTACTAGCAGTACATTGTGATGTTGCCTCTTCTCATCAGTAAAATGACCAAATAGGTTGAAAATGAAAACAGTTAATTATGACCCATATCTACATTTATTGTTAGGCAACAACCTCTTGTGGCTGTACTAATGATTAAAGCTGAAAGGGGGAGGAGGTGGTTGGGGAAAGAAGCATAGGAATTTCATTTATGGATGCTGCCAGAAGTCAGTGCTATGTTACTTTTACTTATTAACATAATGAAATTAACAATTGCTATGACAATAAACTATTTAGTCATTTAGGTATGAGGACGTGGGAAAAGTTGTGTTGACGAATGTGTCAGCAAATATCCAGCAGACACTTTTGTGACCACTTGATGAAGGTGGCGGGTGGTTAAAACCACCCAAAACATCATTGCTACAGTACTACAGAGCTTCTGTCCGCCGGCTGTGAGGTGTCAGAATCCATCTTCAATAGACATTTTTTTTTTTTTGGCATTGCTTAATATTTAATTTATCTTTGTAGTAGTAATTTTGAACCTTGAATCTCGGTCTCCACCAACTCCTCAGAAAAATGTATCTCTTTAGCTGCTAAATGCTCAGCTACGTTTACCAGCTGGTCTCTTAACTGTGTCTTTCTGCTGTTTGGTGCTGGGCTGGCAGTGTACAGAAGGTTTATCAGAGCGTTTTCACTGGAAACAGTGTAACTGCTGTGTGTGTTCACTGCTGCTGGCGTGCCGAGCGTGCGCCTGCATCCATGCGTGTTAGTCTGTTTTAATTAGTAGTTGTGATGTGTAGAGGAGGGAACTGATCTGGCAGGTCTGGAGAGAGTGTGGGATTCACTGAGTATATTAGATGACACTGTGGTGCTGACACTAAACAATGCTGTCATGCAGAATACAGCACCATGTCAGCACTACAGTGACATAGTGCTGACAAACACTAGTACAGCTAGATTTCCACATATACTAAAAGAAAACTGGCATCAATAAAACCTACACAGAAAGCAAAATCACATAAGCAAGCATAAATATAATAAACAAGAAATCATTTGTTTGTGTTTGTTAGTGTGTAGACTCAGAATTTTTCTGTATGAATACTGCTATATGTATAAACACACTTAGTGACTGACTGGCTGACTGACAGTCTGAAGATTGGCCTGGACTGTTGTTCTGGCTAAAAATGATGTAATTTCAGTCCTAGTTGCAGCTCAGGAGGTGGAGAAAGCTGTCCATTGTGTGTGTGTGTGTGTGTGTGTGTGTGTGTGTGTGTGTGTGTGTGTGTGTGTGTGTGTGTGTGTGTGTGTGTGTGTGTGTGTGTGTGTGTGTAAAAAAATGTACTTGGTAGCTTATACTGTGGACTGATTCTAATATTCTCAGACTTGGCTATTGTGGATGTTTAGCCCAGTCCCAGAGTAATGTGTTGAGGAATACATTAAACATGTGAGAGACTACGGAGTGTGTTGACACTTCTAAAAAGTGTGTCATAGCACGTTCACATTACATGTTTAGGCCCTAACTAACGCGTCGAAGGTGGAGGGGATCTGCTAAATTGAATTAATAAATAATTTAAAACTGCTACTACAAAATTGCATTTTTGTCAATGTTAAGGTTTTTGAACTAGCTTTTAGACATACATGTATAAGTTAACCAAAAATTTGAGAGACTTGGACCCATGACCATGGTATTTAAAAACCTTGCTGTAACCCTGCGTTGGGTACAAAGATAAGGCAGGTTTGGTTATTAGCAATTGTGAATTACTCATAGTAACTATTACAATAAAGAATACACATTGTGAATATAATGTAATAATACAACTGCCGACCTAACGCACAGATTTAATCACAGTGTGATTTGGTCGGCACTGAACTCTGTTGTTCCGAATTTGGTGTGCATGCTGCTGGACACACATGTCTGAGTGAACAATGGCTTGGAGGCGAAGTTAACTCAGAGCTCTCTGTTCTTCAGAAGTGTGCTTGGATGGGCGTAGCTGTTTATGTGTGTGTAGTGTGGGTTAGTAGAGAAAGAGAGACAAGGAAAAGAGCCAATGCTCAGAGCGCAGCAAGGAGGAGGAAACAGCCATGGAGAGATGCCATACTTGATTCTTTGTCACTCAACATCCAAACTCAGGTTTAAATCACCTTCCTCATTGTTTCTTGTTAGATTACAGCTTATTGTGTGCTCACATGGCAGCAACCTGTGCGCCGCACTTCAAAAGCAAACCCGTGTATTTGCAGGTTATGGTGCAATCAGTTCAGACATTTACGTGATTAAAGTTAAAGCCAATATAACTCAAGTCTACATTTGGAAATTAGACTCAAATTATCTTGATTTATGGATGGCTTAAAATAAATGATTTCTTTGACTTTTGCAGTTATCCTCAGTACTCCAGTTTTGCTGGATGATCACCTTATTTCAAAAGCTGATCCCTAGAGAAACTTTAACAGCTGCATCTGTATCTGGTTTACTGTCTGGTTTTGTGGTTTGAGTGAGTTCAGTTCCTGTTTCATTGTCACAGTTTCATCTCTAATCTTACACCTCTCATTTATGTTCGAACTGTGGCTGTGATTTTCTGTCTGTTTGCTGTTTAACAAAAAGCTGTTTCAGAGCAACAAGCTGCAGTCTGTATTTTTACTGTGTACGGTGTATTTATACTGTGTACAGGAAACAATTTTAAGGTAAATATTCCTGGGAAAATTTTAATGGTGTAACATATGAAACCCCATGCTCAGAAAAAAATCAGCTTCATGTGTGTAAAATGGACCATGAAAAGAAAAAAAATGTTTGAAGACAGTTGAAGTGAAAGAAGAAATGGAGAAAGTTGTTTGTGGTCCTTCTGTTCTCCTACAGTCATGCTGACACATTTTAACTCACCGATGAATCAGACAACAAGCTAAATATAAAACTTGATGGTGATACAATTGAGTTTAATCTGTTATCTTCACCCCGGTATGAAACTCCAGTCATGTTGTGATGTATCAGATCAGTCTGATCCGCTGCAGCACCCAATCAATATTTGAGGGGGCGCGTTGTCCGGTAAAAAGACTTCAGGCAGCTCTCCTGTGTTTTCGCTCATCGCTCCTCAATGCTCAACCAAAAATGGGCCGGCAGATTTTTTGCGTCTTAACATTTTCACACATACTGTATGTATTTAGGTGCATTTGTGGATCTGGTATGCTACATACAGTACATGAATATGCATGGTTAGAGTGCATCTGCTTAAAGGAACGAAACACCGAATGACAAAAACAATCATGGATATTTAGCAATGGTCTCAAAGTCTACAAGAAATAGAAAAAGCGATGCTGTTATGTTATTATGTCTCTCACATGGTGTTAGTGTTAGGCATAAAGTACAACAGAGAACTGTTAGAGCAGAGATATTTGTAATATTGAATTCACAGACTTTCCTCTTATGTATGTTCTGCTGTGTGTGTTTCCAGGGTGGTTACGCTGCCTACAGATACGCCCAGCCTACTGCTGCCACAGCTGCTGCATACAGTGACAGGTAAGATAGAAACAGCGTCAGTGACACATTTGGTGATTGTTTTATTATGTTCAAAACAGGATCCACTGACTGAAAGATGACAACATAATCAAAGCATCATTTAACCAAGGCTGCAGTGGCTTTATTTATTCTGCAGTGACTCTTGCACGACATTCAAGGAGAATCAGTTGTTGAGCAAAATTTGTCTGTGTGTTCAAACTGAAGTGATTATTTGATTCATGTGGGCTCTTTTCTTGCTCTCGAAGATGTAAAGAAATTAAGTTAAGTTTAATTCTAGTTACAGTCCCATAACTGCTATCAACTAAGCTCGAAGCTATAGCAAAATCTAGTTTAAAAAATAGTTGTAACAAAAGAACTGTGAAATTTCAACTAAAAGCTCACTCTATAAGGAGACTGTTTTAATTTATTATTTCTAATTTATTTTTTCTTTGCCAAAAGTGACTTCCGATTACTTTCAAGCTATTGTCAGTTAAATAGATCATGACTGGGAGCTTGTCAGAGAGAGATCAGTCACGTAGACATAAATGATACAGTGCTTGTTATTGATACTCATGGGAATTTCCTTGCATCACTGTTTGTGCCGCCCATTCTTATTTCCACCATGTCAAATACAGCAGCGTGGTCAATCTAGGGTTGTAGCTAGAGCATCATGTGTATTATGTATGTAGTTGTTGAATTATGTGCACTGTATAGACCCATCTAATGAGGAGAATTGCAAACCAGCCAAAGCTGTAAATGTCGTGGTATGTGGCATTAGTGCATCCTATATGCATTATATATATTATATACAATAGTTATCCAAGACATGTTGCACGCTACTTTCTCTTTCTTTCTTACTTTATTACTTGACCCCTCTCAACTTATCTCTACTTCTCTTTGGATATGTAATTGATTTGAACATCCTGTTTCATGCAACTATCAACTATTTCAAACAGAATTTAAATAGAATTTGCATGGTACTCACGGCAAGTTATTTATCTTTTTATTTTCAGTTGTTGTTAGTGGTGGTGGTTTACACACATAATCCAGACTCCAAGCTCTTTAGACAGGCGACACATTCTCTGTCAGTTAATATCCATCATTTTCAGAAGCCATGGTGTAACTTTCCATTCTATGAATAACATACTGTATTAAATAGGTAATACACAACATAAACATGTCTTTTGTCGGTTACATGTTACAGTTGGGGAGGTGTGTCTGATGACCATTGACTGTGTTGAATAACTGGGTGAGAAAATGCCCACTGTCCAACTTTTACCATGAGAGTGGACTGTAATGATGTAAATCAGGAGAAACAATAGTAATAGAAACAAAACATATTACAGGATGTAAGTAAGATATATTTTTGTTGTCAAAGATGGAATTACCTTTGGCACTTAAACCCCGTCAGGAAGTATGTAGGTGTTTCCAGTATGAGAGAGACTTTCCCCCGGAGCCTAGACACTGGTGGTGTTGTGAGGAATGGAGCTTGATGTGGGACAACTTCAACAACTTCTGACTGGAAGGTTGACTGGAGATGACCAGGCATCTGTGGCTGAGGTCGTGGAGGGGAGGAGGTGGGTTGCCATGTCTTTGCGATGCTGAAATGACAGCTGAATGACAGCTTACAAATGATTGACTGGAGGACAATTTGACAGGTTGTGACTGGATGAAGAGGAGTTTAGGGAAAGTAGAGGACTGTGGTTGTGACTTAGATGGAAAAGGGTGAAGAAAACTCACACCAGGCTGCGTTTAAGTTCAGATGAATATTCAAGGCAGCAATGGAACTTACATTTTTAAAACAGCCTGAACTTTACATCCACGTGAATGTACACAGAAACAAAAACATCCTGGTCAATTTTCTGGGCAGACGGTATAGTTGACAATTCTAATTAGACTGAAAATTCGACATCTGGTGAGCACCTTCCATCCACTTTGATGGATTTCTGTTCTTTCTTCCTGTGATGATGT
This sequence comes from Acanthopagrus latus, assembly GCF_904848185.1. Lineage (NCBI taxonomy): Eukaryota > Metazoa > Chordata > Actinopteri > Spariformes > Sparidae > Acanthopagrus > Acanthopagrus latus. The sequence continues at coordinate 2,869,461 of NC_051061.1, read as the reverse complement.
CTGGTCCAGCTGGTCTGGGTGGCTGATCTGGAAGATATTTGTGAAAACAAAACAAAACAAAAAAAAAACGATGATTTTTATTTTGAATTTAGATTTTATTTCCCTCAGTGTGACTTTTCTTACTCTCTGCTGCTGCAGCATGGAGGAGACGCCTCAGGCAGTTTCCAGCTTGCTTGAGACAATGTGTCTAAGGCTACTTGTGTTTAGCTTCAGCATCTCCCTAAGATTACTTTTTCAACCCTGGCTGTGATCCTGGGTCCCTGACACAGAATTTCTATTAGATTCCTAATAGGTAATGGGTGCTGTTTGACTAAAATTCACTGCTGTTTGCATTTTTGAATGACTATGTTAATAATGGAAATTAAAATAAATGTTCAGAAGGATTATGTTTTCTCGTGAAGTGTCCCCAAGCTAATTTTAGTTAGAGACTTCAGACGTTGAGCATTTATTTCAAGTAATAGGGTTGGTAACTAACACTGGTTATTTAGTGAGCAGGATAACACATATTGACTGATCGTGTTCCCAACCATACACTTAATTTTACAATAGTATCCATAGTAACAGCACCACAATGTACAGAAAATTATGGAGACCATGAAGTTCAACCATTGAATCAAAACCTCCCTGAAAGCCTAAACAAAAACATCAGAAGCTTCACTAAGTTGATTACAGGGCTTTTACATTAGATTGCATGTCAGGTTAAGACTCTGGGTAAATGCTAGAAAACACAAAAGATTCACAGATCTGGGTAATTAGGGAAAATGTGCTCCATCAGCATTGTGAAAAGTGCTTGCAGTTAAAGTAGGGGTTTCTATAGCTAAAATGATGTTTCGGGCTGTTTTATCTCCCATTCGCCCCTCACCAATTTATTAATAAAAGATGTATTCATTCAACAAAATGAATAATTTGTGTTACATTAGTAAGCACTGATGTGTAATTTAGTTCATAATTGTATGGAACTTGCAGATGCCTTTTCTTTTTGATTCATTATTCATCTTCTGCCTCACTTTCCCCATATTCATATTTATGTGAGCTTGGTCTGAATGAACTATCTTAAGATCCATCTTTAGTTAAGGGTGTAAAATTATCATAGAGGGGTCTGTGGCGCTGCACAATAGAGCAGCTACTATTTTAGCAGACGGAGTAGGTACACATGGATTACACTGGAAAATAATAATATATGTACATAAATCACCCAAACACCAAAACTAAGCTTTATTTGCTTCAAGATACAAAACGTGTTTTTAATTCTATATGCATCATTTAACTGTTCATTTCATTATAATGAATTGTTAATTGTAATTGTAATGACAGACGTCCATTATGAGTAGTAAGAGAGTAAACTGGGCTTTCTATCTTTAATATATACCTCATTGTTGCAGACTGATGCACAGTTGAATATTGTCCGGTAGTTCGCATTTGGATTTTTTTAATGCTCTTTGACGTGTATAATGAAATTAATGCAATAGGAGAATACATAGATGGGCTTCCATAACATTGTTGACCTACATTGGGTTAATTTTTGCATTTGCTGCAGTCATGTTAAGTCAGTTTCAATGCAACAATCCTTTTTTTTATCATTTGAATAATCTATTTTTTATCATTTTATGACATATAACTTATTTCAATTACTTAATGTAATCAGAACAGTTCCCCTGAACTGTAGAGTCAGTAGTTTTACTTACTTAATACTTGACTTAACATGGTTATGACATGAATTTATTTAATCACTGGAGTAATACAATATTTAAGATAGTCACTGAAAGATTTAGTTTTGTATCAGTGTGGGCAGGGGAAAAAATGTAAATGGTTTGCAAACTATTCTATAATGTCAGTTCAAGCTGTTTTCTCAATCATGGCTCTCATAGCAAATGGAAATAAAACGGCTTTTAACCGTAAAAGCAGTGGTGCAGAAATTACTTTTAACATGGGGCGATGAAGAAACTTTTAGAAATTGGGAGTCTGGTGGCTTTACAGAGAGCATACACCAATCAGTTACATCATGAACACTGACAGGTGAGATGAATAACACTGATTATCTCTTCATCATGGCACCTGTTAGTGGGTGGGATATATTAGGCAGCAAGTGAACATTTTGTACTCAAAGTTGATGTGTTAGGAGGTAAAATGAGAAAGCGTAAGGATTTGACCAAGTTTGACATGGACCAAATTGTGATGGATAGACGACTGGGTCAGAGCATCTCCAAAACTGCAGCTCCCGGTCTGCAGTGGTTACTATCCATCAAAAGTGGTCCAAGTAAGGAACAGTGGTGAACCTGCGACAAGGCCCACTGATGTACATGGGGAGTGAAGGCTGGCCCAGATGGTCTGATCTAACAGACGAGATACTGTTAATCAAATTGCTGAGGAAGTTATTGCTGGCTCTGATAGAAAGGTGTCAGAATATACAAGTGATTGCAGTTTGTTGTATATGGGGCTGCATAGCCGCTTACCAGTCAGGGTGCCCATGCTGACCACTTTCCACTGATGAGAGCACCAGCAATGGAAGAAGGTGGCCTGTTCTGATGAATCACATTTTCTTTTACATCATGTGGATTGTTGGGTGCATCTGCGTCACTTGCCTGGGCAACACATGGCACTAGGATGCACTATGGAGGAAGGCAAGACAGCAGAGGCAGTGTGATGCTTTGGGCAATGTTCTGCTGGGAAACCTTGGCTCCTGCCACCCATGTGACTGTTACTTTGACACTTACCGCGTACCTAAGCATTGTTTCAGACCATGAACACTCTTTCATGGTAACAGTATTCCCTGATGACTGTGGCCTTGTCCACACGTACCAAAACAATCTTTTTTTCCTCCGTCTTCCTTGGCATCATTTCAAGAATATTTGCGTCCACACGGATCCACTGAAAACGACTCAAAACGCTGTAGTTCATATTCCAGGCCTCTGGGTGGTGCTTGAAATTCACCAAAAATGGAGAAGAGATGCAGCATGCGCATAAAGCTTGCACACTGTTTACAAACAGGCAGTAGAAGGAGAATTTGAAAACAAGACGAAGAAGACGAAAATGGCTAATGCAAGGAAACCAGAAGCGTTTGTGTGGATCTATAATGAGGTCGAACTGCTGCCGCAACTCACACTCAACTACAAGGGGAGTAAGTTACAAGAAACACGAACACAAGCAGTAGTCTGCCGTTGTTGTTGTTGTTGTTGTTGTTATGAGACGTCACGGGGTTCAGAGGTCGAAGGCTAGAGGTCGAGGGGTGGGGAGATGGCATCATCGTTTCGGAAAGTATGCGGATTCGCCGTCCACACAAGAACGGAGGGCTGCGTTTTCGGATTTTTCCACCCTGAGACCCGTTTTCAAACAAGTGCTTTTTCACGCTCCGTGTGGAGGGTTGGCCAAAATTATGCAATACATGCGCGTTTTCGCACGTAAACACAAAAGGCACAAAGCACAAATGGTCCAAATGGTTTGAGGAGCACAACGAGTCTGAGGCATTGACTTGGCCTCCAGGATTCCCCAGATCTCAATCCTATTGAGCATCTGTGGAATATGCTGGACAAACAAGTCTGATCCATGGAGGCCCCACTTCACAGTTTACAGGAATTAAAGGATCTGCTGCTAAGGATCTTGGTGCCAGATACCACAGCACCCCTTCAGGGGTCTAGTGCTTCAGGGTCTGCATCCTTCGAAGGACCCAGCCTTTGCGGTCTTCGAAGGCGAGTCCTTTGGAGAGACCTTGTAAACCACATCAACCATTGTTAAATGGGATGGTGTAGCGTTTGGAGCATTTCCTGGTTGCGTCACCAGATGTTTACCCTTACGTCACTGCCGCCCAGGCCTGCGATTTTCTCTCTTTCTTTCTTCTTTTTCAGGTGTGCAAAAAATCTTGGGATATGTGAGACCATAAAGGATAGTAGCCATGCATCCTCCAAAAACAAGGGAAATGAAGGCTGCATTTGTAAGAGCCTTTGTGCGGCATAGTGACATAATTGGCCTTCAAATGCGGCCTCCGAAGGATGCAGACCCTGGATTGATACACAGCAAATATTAGGCAGGTGGTTATAATGTTATGCCTGATCATTGTATAAAACATACACTTAAACTGATAAAGATTTTTCAAGCTAGGCCCCGATAGCTGAAATGCGTTTTGCTGGTGGCCTCTTTTAATCTTTCCCAAAAAAAGTTAAAGTACATTCTGAAAATGTTCACATTTAACAAACAATCTTTTTACAAAACATTATCAACAACCTGAAATTTCTTAAGAAAATAAGTGCAAGTTCAACAGTATTGTACCTCAGGTTATCATTTACACATGTGCATTACAACTTATGGGTCGCATTGTTATTTACAAAGGCACAAAACATTTAGTCTCAGGTATCTGGAACTCAGAAATATAGTAATTTAGTTTATGATCAAAACAACTTGTCCAGATCTAGAAATTATTTTAAATTCACATTCATTTCCACATCTGTGTAGTAATCCTGACCATCTGTACTGGCACACCACACCATACAAACTAAAGTGGGAAGTATTAAGGAAGAAGGCTGAGTCATCCCACTGCCCTGTAAAGGAGTAAAAAACAAAGAAAACAACAACAAAGTTGTGACAATGCGTGAACAATAAGGTTCCCTCAAACCAAACTCTTTTGGACTGAAGCTGCTGACTGACATTATATTGCACAATGTTCAGTGTCTTTAAATATTTCCAGAGTAGGTATTCATTTTCACAGGACTATAGTCTTCAGGGTGCAAAAGTGTCTGAAGCAGAATTATACATTTAGAAGGGTTACTTGCTATTTAATTTGCTCCTGAAACTTGGCATTTTTTACCCTTCACAAGTGCATCAAAGTCAGGCGTCAAATCCTAAGTAGCAGCCGATTTCAGGATGTATTTTAAGTGCTTGTGCGTGAGCCTTGAGAGCAGCTTTGTTTTATTGATGTTCATTAAAAAGAAAACTTGTTCACAAAGGTAGGTAGTCCCAAACATGAACAAAACCTTTGCAGCCAGGGCTGTAATTTTGGGGTACCCTGACAAGAGATGCTTAAAATAAAATGTGTCCAGGCCCACAGAGGTAAATTTGTCCTTCAAATCTGAGGTCACCACTCGACAGTTGTGTCTCCCACAAAGTCAGCTTCAACTTGAACGCACGTATGCTGTCATAACACTGTGTGACAACTTTTTTGTGGCCTTGCAGCGTTTTGTCCAGATTATTCAAGTGCTCTCTGATAAGCACCATAGATGCTAGATCCTGCAGCCATTCTGGGGATTGAAATTCCAACACTGGTTTGCCTTTTTTCTCCATCAACTGTCCAATTTCCTCACATAAATCAAAGAAACACTTCAACACAGCACCTTGGCTTAACCACCTTATTTCGGTGTGGTATGGCAGTCCATAGGTAGTGTCTTTATCACTGAGAAGGCTGACAAACTGACTATGAATTAGACTTCTGGTCTAACCACTTCCATGATGTGATCCATTTTTAACATCGTGAAACACAATACCTCCTGTTGCAAAATACAGTGAAATGTCCAAAATGTGTCTTCCATTTGCAGTACTTTCTCTCCAACTTTTGTCACAACACCTGTTTTTTCCCAATCATTGATGACAGCACGAGCACAGTCCACTCTGACCCATGGTGTTTCTCATCAGGCAGATGTTGTCAAAAGCCTGTCGCTTCTCAGGGCGCACCGCTTCTGCAGCCTTCAGCCTGCATGCTTTCACAAAATCACCCTCACTGTAGGGCTTTGATGCTAATGCCATGTTAAGGTAGCTAGCTTTCACTGCTGCATCACTGATATCTCAGCTACGGGAAAAAAACAGAACCAAAAAACAGAATAAACTGTTTCTTTAGATTCGCCAACAACTTTACTTTATCTTATCGCTTCTCAATTGTTCTTGCGAGCCGTGATAAGTCTCATAGTGGTGTCGAATATGATATTCTTTGAGCGCTGAAACCTGCTGCGAACACACCAAGCACACAGGTTTCCCAATCACCTCTGTCAATAAGTAGGAAGCGGTCCATCTTTCTTGGAAAGCTCTACACTCTGTGTCCACTTTTCTCCCTTTTGACAAAGACATTTTGGATAATGAGGATGGTAGAAAACATTATAGTTATAACGTGGAAAACTTTCCCTTTAGTACTAAGCCCAGGAAGTGACATGGGTATGTTTTTTTCTAAAAAAAAAAAAAAAAACAAAAAAAAACATATCAGAAACCTATTACAAAGAGCCATGAATGTGCTTCTGTGTCAAACAAGAATGTCAAAAGATTGATCAATTCTGTGCCACTTTTAATTTTACTTTAATGGCAATGTTGCTCTGTGTTTGCTGGTCCTTTAAATAGGCAACTGTTTGCTAATGTTCACTTATTATTTATGAGGTGAAAATATTTCAGATGTTTGGTTTTCTGCTTGCTCTGCTGTCCCAAGGTGGCCAAACAATCAAGCTTTACACAAACCCTGGGCAAAGACTTAATCTGTTCGGACCTGGTGTGGCATCGAGGGCTTCCCAGTGTACCTGTGTAGCCTTGATGTGCCCATCTGTGCAGGGTCACACCGGCACCATGTCGGTCATGTTTATTCCACAAGGGTCACAGATAGGAAGCACAAACAGCTGCTTTCATGAGGCCTGACCAGACCCAGGCAGGCTCACTTGGCATGCAAACCAATATAAATTTGGATGCAGTCACTCATGCAGATATGCTCGCGCAAGCACGTTATGAGCACTCACAAATTAGTACACACATGCTCATGGGTGAGCACTAACTTTTTGGCCTTTTACCAGCGCAGGAGCTTTTTCAGAATCCAGGAATGCCCTTGCCACCCTAGTGTCCAGACATTGAAAAAAAAATTACATAATTTGTACTCAAGATTGGTTATCCTGAATGTTCCCTTTCTGAAAATATTTGGTCTGTCAAGTCTCAGTTCTTAACATACTGCAACACATTCATAGATCAACGGAAATATAGGAACATGCTAGGAATGTGTTGACAGTGTTTTGAATCTTAACACATGGTAAATCCAGATATCTTAAAACTTCTTTAGCCGATGGAGAGAACAAATTGGGACAGAGAAAGAGAGATATATGGAATACAAATAGCATGATCCTGTTCATTTTGCCGGAGATGCCATGATAAGCGGCGTAATGCTGACAGGATGTTTTTATCATGTACTTGGAAAGAAAACCTACTAATTGACAAAATCATCTAAACCTGTTTTTTTCTATTATCACTTTACTAAAGTGCATGTAAACATGTCATATCAGATTATTGTCATAACCTGATTGTTCCTAGTGATGGGACTACTGTGATACTGTATTTATTATTCAGTGTGAACAGTGATATCATCATGATCATTATGACACATACACATACAGTTTCAATACTGTAGTGTTTTCAATGGAGAGGCACAGGAGAGCCAACTCCTCAGGTCAAGACTCTGCTGTCCACTTACATCTAAAGGAGGAAAATTATTCCTATGAGCACAACAATGGAAACATTTTGGCCAGAGAAGACAGATCAAAAGATTGATTTGATTTTTTTTCAAATATGCCAAATAGTAATTGTATTAAGTTATTAAGTTATTATTAAGTTATTGTTATTCAGACAATGGGGTTAAACTGGCTCATATGTGCTTACGACGTGGCCACTTGTTGTCATAGCAATGGTAAACATCACTGCATGTTATGGGCTGATGGAATATGAATGCTGTAGAGAGAAGAATCATGCTTTACAATACTGTGACTGTCAATATATCATTGTTAATTTCTTTATTTCTGCCATAAATATAGTAAATAACTTTTTTTTTTTTTTTAAAAAAGACTACTAGTAAGAGGTCATTTGAATGTCTATAAGTAGGCCCTACATGTTTTGTAAACACAATTCTAAGGTCATCAATATCTATGTTATCCATCAGTATTCATTTTACTAAGCTGCTGACAGTTGCACAGCACGCATTTGTAGTGTTACTGTACAAAGACGCTTTCTCTAGTTTGACAGTGCACCTCGTGGGGTTTGGTAGACCTGTTGGATGATGGCACATTAATTGAACAAAAAAGATCCACTGTCATGCTTATCAGGTGTTGTACTGTAAGATAAGCCACAGCTATTTGTGAACACACTGTTCACAGTAACTGCAGTATCCACAGACTCTCTTGAGTTGTTGAGTGAACAGAATTTTTACTTTGGGAAACAGTAAAAATTTTGTGGCCCCCCCCGCCATAATCATTCATAATCATATAAAAAACTATTGTTAGTGAGGACAATTTCAGATGTGGAGCCGATGTATGAGCACACATCATGAGCAATAAGATAGTTGGATAGTTAGTAACAAACTAATAGGGCCCTGATGTGTTCATTGTAGCCTAGACTGCTCACATTTGCCATCTGGTGGTTGGTGGTGTGCACTGCAGTTTACGCAAAATGAGATGGATAGTAAGAAAATTTGAATGATACAGCTCCCAGGTTCCTCCTTCTTCCTCTCTGCTGAGCTGCAGCCCTGCCTTCAAAGCCCCTCCCACAGAGGAGCCTGCTGTGCATGAGCAGGCTTGTAACCATGGTAACAAATCACGCCAGATAACCAAGATGACACATTCAGGTTAAATGCCCATTGCTTCGGTAGGGCATTGGCAACTAAATAAGCCCTGATTGTTCTATTTATGATCGATACAACTAAATTACAGTGATGAGGGCCATATCTCTGAACTAATTCAACCACTTAAGAGCATACTGAACACTAACGTTGTAACTGCCTGGTCACTTGAAATACGCCTTTGCTAACCGGTAGCTATAAAGACTAAGCTAAACACTGGAGTTAACAAACAAGCTAGTTTTACCAACAAGCTACGTAGCTCTACTGCAACAGCGTTATTGCGAGTATTACGCTAACCACCACCATCTTAGCCTTGTGGTTAGAAAATAGAATGAAACTTATATCAAGCAGGGGTCCTTTCTTGTTCAGTAGAAAAAGAGAAAAAGAGAGCCTTTAGGTCAGGACCCAGCCAGCTCTGCAACCTTAAGGTAACTCAGGGTTTGTTGTTCGGGTAGCAATGGACATCTGTAGTGGGGATGGAGTTGTCCATGTAGAACCAACCAGACTTACTTTCCCGTGTAGTTTATTTTACAAACTGGTGAAACGTTAGGAGTGTGGATGAGAGAGAGATGTGGTTGAAGTCAACTGTGATGATGAGGAAGGCTCCAGGGTATTTCATCTGAAGTCCTGTAGTCATAGCGTGGATGAGTTCCCAGATGGCAGAATGTAATCAGTGGTGGCAATCATGCTAGTAAACCTCTGGGGCAAATAATATGGACGAAATCCGATGGCAATGAGCTCAATGTCCGGGCTGCAGACGCGCTCTTTCACAGAGATGTGCCAGGGGTGACACCACCTGATGTTCACGAACATAACAAGCCCCACTACTTTTCTGCCTGGTTGTGCCATTATATACAAGTAGAGACATCTACTGCAGCAATGACACTGTTTTATATTCTGTACACTTAGATGCAGCTAAAAAAAAAAAGGGTTAATTTGGAAATTTCACTATACACGTTTGGTGCATTACAAAGAAAATTTTCCCTCATCTCAGCAATAATGCCAAGTTGTTACAATATGGTGAACTGGTCAACATGATTAATTAGTAGTCAGCCATGTCCATACAATTGCAATTTATAGTCATCTGTTGCAGAGGCAATTAACATTATGGATATCGCTGTGATGCAATTCGTGCATCTGCAGATGCCTTGGATGTGATGCCAGAGCTGTTTCAGTCACTAATTGGATAGATTTAGGCACCAAAAATACTAGATTAGGTGTAGTATCCAGAGTACTTAAACATGCTTTGGATTAAAATGTACACTATCACAACATTATAATTGATAATTTCTCCAGTACGCCTCTTCGCAGGCTGGCATTTGCAAAGCTATGGCATTACAAAACTGCTCCGAACGATGGTGCAGTGGTTTGTGCTGTTGACTCACAGCAGTAGGGTCTGGGGTATGAAACCTTGCTGTGGCAGGGCAAGAATCAGAGTCAGTAATCGTTTAATGTTAATTTATATTTTAATTAAGGAAATGTATTTGTCCCAGCAGCCAAAGGACAGATTACAAAAATAAAACCAATAGCAAAAATAAACAACATATTTAAAAAGGTAAGAAATAGAAATAGACTATGAATAGACTTGTAAGCATGGGATGAACATGCAACCCTGCAATTGCATGGATTTCCTCGTTACCCCCGCCATCAAAAAACATGTGTATTTGGTTAATTCTCCAGTCAGTGCCCTTGACCAAAGCACTGGCTAAGATTTAGACTTGGTGCTATCATTAGCTGGTGGGACTGGTTAAATGACGAGAACCAATTTTACGGTGCTGTACGTGACATAAACATTCTTCCTCTTAAATGATGGTCCTCAAGATGTTTCCATCTTCTTCTCAGAAAGAATGTGATTGCTACTTGTGTAAAGCAAGGTTATTATTCTACCAAATGAGAAGGTAATGTCAGTATTACATCATCAGACTTTTGTTCTTCTTATGTAGATTGTTGAGGGATAATATTGTTTAATTTTGTACATTTTTGGAAAGTTTTCTTTCTTCCCTAAATATTCACTCTATCCAAAAGCTTGTGCATTTGACCGAGCTCCCAACCATTTTGTAGAGCTGTTGAAAATGTTGTTTCCATGTTTATCTTTTCACCTCAGGGTCATTTTAAAAATGCATTTGACTCAAATTGCATTTGAATTTGTGTTGTAGTTGCAGCTTACCACACACTCTCTCACATACACACTGTCATACACACACACACTGATGATGGGTTAGGGCTCTGCGCTGTGAGATAAGATAGGTCAAATGCAGTTCTGGGCTGAGTGTGGGTGTTGAGGGGGCTGCATGGTGAATAGCAATGTCCAAAACTAATCGGGATTAACTTCTAATCGCTTCAACCACTGGGCTGCTATGCAAATCAGCTCAATTATGGGCACAGGCCCTGGCCCCTGATTGGCCCTTATCATGTCTGGGCTAGGACATAGTGGGGAGGAAGGGGGTGGACTGGTAGCTACAGCATGCCTGCTCACTTTGAATAAAAACTGCAGCTTTCTAATTCTTTCAAAAAATCATTGATTTATTGATTGATTCTTTATTCTTTGGTTATGTATTTGTCCAAGACTTTCTTCACTAATTTCCTTTGCTTTTTATCCCCCAGACTAACTCTTAAAATGATCAAATTAAAGGAGTCTGGTCACAGACGCTGAATGTTGGTTCACTCAATACTCTGGTCCACACGTATAATAATAATTAGGGCCGTCAAGCGTTTAAAAAATTAATCAATTTAATTACAAGCTTTGTGATTAATCATTAATCAAAATTAATCCCATATGCCAATATTTGTTGTAAGCATCCAAAAATATTTCAGTGTAAATGGATTTTGGTGGATGAGTGAATTGATGAATAAATGGACATTCTAAAGGAGGTTATCAACCTCCAGAAAATGCCCATTTATTTGTTTTATGTTGTGGTACTAGAAAAATCTTCCCTGCATAAATTCCACAAAACGGTCCCCCTGTCAAAAGCTACATCTTACCGTTTTTTTAGAATCCCCCCTCCAGCGTGTTTTGGTATCTTTCTTTCACAATGTTTAACATTTTTTACAAATAACTTACTTTTGCGCTTAAACATCAGTCATCTCAGAAAATGCCTCTGACCCTGTCAAAATGTAAATCCAGCCAATGATTAATCAGAGCTAAGGCATATAAGTGTCCAAACCTAACCAAATCATAACCACCATGATCTCAGATCAGACAACCATGGAGACAGTGGTTTGTAATATTTTTGGACTGACAAATGATGTTCTGCTGATCTAGCCATCAGATCATTAACACTTATATGCGTTCTGGAAGGCACTAACAAAGTATTTAAATATGGACTTGTTGAAAAAGCCCGTGGATTGTTGTTCACAAAGGAGCAATAGAAAGCATTCAGACTGGAAACATCACAAACTGGCAAGATTCATGCACAGCCCATAAAGGCTCTGCTACGATGGCCCAGAAAGGTCATACCAGATACAAAAACCACAACACAAATGCAATTTGATGGGACGACTTTTGATTATTGATTAGTCACTAACAGTAATTAATAAAATTATTCAACAATTAACAGTATGATTCAGTCTCAAGAGTGAAGTCATTGTCATTCTCATAGGCCGGCCTCCTCTGCGCGGTGATAGGAGATATCCGAGAGGGGAAGTTTGGTGTGTCCAGTGGTGAGACGGCAGTCTTTTGCAACGTCGTGGCTCAGAGCTAGACACACAAATTGCTCTGTTGTTGGTTGTAAAAATCAACGCAAGTCCCAACAGAAGAGAGATATTTTAAGACAACGTGACAGCTGTGGTTCGTGTTCGCTTGCATGTGTGTGCTAACCACTTCACATCGGACTGCTTCAGTAAGGAGGGTCAGTACAAAGCTGGCTTTTCCTTGACACTGACCCTCGTAAAAGGATCAGTCCCACCCATACCAGATCCAGCAACTGCACCCGAACCACTGAAAAGTACCGAAAAATAGCTTCGGTCCACTATGCAATGGTGTTTGAAGCAAGTTTAATGTTAATAATATTACGATGGAGCTTGGTTGTCACAGTAAAAAGTCTGGAAACGTGCAGACTGGAGACAGAGACAATGCGAACGCACAGATTTATGTGGGTGTGTCTGTATCTATGTGTCTGTCTGTGTATGTGTAGGGAGAGGGACAAGGTGGCCAATGGGATCTCGTGGAGAGTTGTGTCAAAACGTGTGAGCTTACCTGCTGCAGTCATGTTGACTGTTGTCACCTACTCCAAAAGTGAGCTGCCAGACCTTGTGCAAGGTTTACAGTGATAGATATAGGAGCTCATTTCCACCAGCTAAAGAAGAGGATAAGCTCAAAACATAGCATGATGAAAAAACATGCACATTTTTATGTTTGCTCCGGTACTTTAAATAATATCACTACACCCCTGCATAAGGTCACAATCAAGCTGCTATATTTGATGAGATGGGAGTGAGAACTTGTTGTCTTTGGCACCGTCATAAGGAATTTGATTTTTTCTTGGCGTGATATAGTTCAGTATTAACATGTACCCTATCTATCTTTTGTTATTTCATTTGTTTCTACAGTTACGGACGAGTATATGCTGCCGACCCCTACAACCATGCACTCACTCCAGCAGCCACATACAGCGTTGGTGCCATGGTAAGACTATAATGCTTTCCAGACAATTCTGTTCTTCATTCGCTATTCCCTTCCCATAATTCATCATCCTGCCTCTGATGTGTATCTGAAACCAAGCTTGTTTGTTTCCATAATACATGTTAGAGTTGAGCTCCTCTTTTGCAGTTCACTGTCACTGGCTTGTATTAACATTGTTCAGAGTTATACGTGACTCACAGGCTGGAGACGAGTGGGAATAATGGTTAACTATAATTATAAAACTAATTATAAAGGATAACTGACCATTTCATGGATCTTGTGTTCATGACTAAAGACATGGCAACATAAACCTTATAGTTTATTATGTGAGTTTTGGTGGTCATATTTATTTTTGAAACATTAAAAAGCATACAAAGATGCTGTATATGATCATGTTGCCTTATAAAAAGGTATTAAAAGGCAGCCAAATTGTTAATCACAACATGTAGCTACCTAAAATCAGGTACTACATAAGACACAAAATGTTTATTATGGACAAATCTTTTCTTTGCAGTGACAGATGTGAACCTAAGAAGGGAAACTCAACTACACTCTGTTCATCATGCTGTCATCTGGCAAAAGATAGAGATGTGTACACTGCCATACCACCAGACTACAGAGCAGCTCCTTTTCTCAGGCTGCGAGACCCCTCAATTCATCTTCACTCCACTGTAGAAAACAGGCTACAGCTTGCAGTCAACTAATGAATAGGGGCTAATTTGCATCATAGGAAAAATGGAAACTCTTCACCGCATTCACCTTCTGAAAAGCCTTCAGACTTAACAAAAGAAACAACAATGTCCTGCTGTAATTCACTTCAACATTTTGGATTACTTCAAAACAACTGAATACTAAAACATGTGCTTCCATTGTGTGCAAGACTGAGGGAACCATATTGACTAGAACATCTGAAAATCTAAAAATGTGTCAATTGGTTCACTGACTATAAACAATTGCACTGTTAGCTATATAAGTATAATATGTTTTGCCAACAAACGTCTTAAATCTCTCCACCATTTCATCTCCTCCATACAGTACCATCCCCTCCCCCATCCCATTCTCTTCTTCAGTCCCTGTGCATGAGCTTTTTTGCAGCGCTGACATCTCCTCACTTAAACTTAATTGAATTTGTCTGTGCTGCTAACGGCAGTCCAAATGACACATTAATCCCGCCTGTAAAAGGTGATGAATGTCTTCATGCCTTGGCAGCCCAGTCCATGTTAGTTATTATATTTCTAATTTGGTGGATACCACATCACCCCGCACTCCCTGGTAATGAAATAATTAGTCATTTTGAGAATTAAATCCCTTGTTGTGCCACAGCCGCAGGGAGCAGGCAAAAGAGGGGAGAAGTGAATAAGCAAGCCGGGCAGACTAGAGGGAAAGATTGTTGGAACTTAGTGGTAAAACAATGTGGATTTGAAGACAGAAACCCAGGCCCAGCCACTGTGTAACTGATTACCAAACTGTGCCACACCTAGCATTTAAACAACATTCTTTCTGCTACCATGTATGGCCCCTACAAACTTACATTTTATTTCAATAAAGGTTTTAATTCTTAGTTTTGTTCATTATGTCTGTCAGTTATGCCATCATTGTACATGGCTATGTAATGACTTTTTTTTTTTACCTACCATCAGGTATGTAGTGGAGATCAGGCTTTGCATTTCCCAGTTCCCAGTTTTATTTGATGCACTTTCAGCCCGGAAATGATTTCAGTCCATCGTCACGCAGGACATTCAAAATCCTGTTTTACTGCTCTGAGGGGTAAGAAGTGAGAAGCATCATGGACGAGGATACATGAGATTAGTCTTTGGAGTAGTCTTTTCTCATCACTTTATTGGAAATGTGTTAGTGATTGAATGTTGTAGTTCATCAGGATACTTTGGAACTGTGGAATGACAGCATCACTGCAGTTTAACTTAACTTGCTTTAAGTGTATTTCCCTTGAGTTTTAGATTTTATTTATTTTCTGATGTGTGACACACACGTCTGAAGATCACAGTCTGTTGGGTAGAAGTATAGTTTGTTCTTAGATATGTTTAATTTCTACTTTCTACTAGTGATGGTCAGGGTTTACCTTGAGTTTATGAGGTTATCCAATAAAAATGTACTAAACACAGTGCTAAAAGGCTCAGGTGTGAAGCGGGGCCACAGTGTAGTCAAGCAGCATTCTCGAATGTTAACATTAGCTGCTGCTAATACAGATATTTGCTCCATTGGCCTGTTTGTGTGTAATCAAGTTTGCAGTATACACAAGGAAATAACACGATTTTAATATGGAATTGTGTGTGAGAGTGCAGGTCAGACTACAGGATCAACAAACGTGCTTCCTCTCGATAACTGTTTTGTTGAGTTGGGCCCTCGACATCGGGAAGCCTTACACCCCCCTCTTTACCAGCACCCACACTCTGCATTTCAAAGCAATACTGATGGCTAACATCTGTCTCTTATACACATATTACCTGTGCAAGCAAAAAGCCTCTCTTGCCAGTCACCAACACACCCTTACCACCAAATGAGTGAGACACAGCCAACATTACTGTGCCAAGAGCAAGACTGGCTTAAAAGGAGTACTTGTTTAGATGAATGAAGTTATATATTCTCTTTTTATTTACCTTTCCAGCTTCATAAAAAATCTTGGCAAAAGATATGCAGATTAAACTGTGAATTTTACATGAACAAAGCACATTTCATAATAAATCTAAAACGACTGTTGCTTAAAGCTGCAAATGCCTAAGTCTCCATCACCGCCTCCCAGTGAAAATCAGCATGATCCATCCAAGTGGTTCAGCCGTCCTGATCCATATTTTGCTTAAAATCAGCATCTGACTTAATTTCTTTGATGCATCTTTTCCTGCACGTGTTCATGGTTGTATTAACTATATTTCTTTCACTTAGCTGTTGGCATGTACCCCTGGCATGAAGCGTCTCGCTGTGCTTGCTGCATGACGATTGCTCCGGTCATTGGTCTATTCATCCCCCATGGGTTTGCACTGGAATAACGGTAACGTAATGTTGAAACTTTGGTTTGAAGTTTGTGCAGGACCGAGAGGGGCTAACAAGGTTTGTGTGTGTGTGTCCGTGTGTGTGTGTGTGTGTGTGTGTGTGTGTGTTTTCATGCCCTTTTTTGTATGTTGACCTTGGTGTTTCAATAAATATTTGGGTATGTGCTTTTGCATTTTCTTGTGGGTATATGTATGTCTGTGCGTGTGTATGTGTGTGTGTGTTTTTTTATGTGTGTGTGTGTGTGTGTGTGTGCGTATGGTTGTGTTGCTGTGTTTGTACATGTATGTGTGTGTTTCAGAATGCATTCGCCCCGCTGACAGATGCCAAAACTCGGAGCCATGCCGACGACGTGGGGCTAGTGCTCTCCTCTCTCCAAGCAAGTATATACCGTGGGGGCTACAGCCGCTTCGCACCCTATTAGCAACACCTCCAACCCATACTCAACCTTCCAACAAGAGAGACAGAAAGTGTGTGTGAGAGCGAGTGTGTGAGCGAATGAGAATGACAGAGAAACTGAGTTATCAGAGGAGAGATGTTATTGAGGCCCGGGTATTGCAATACATGCAGTTTGTGCATCATTTCAGCATCTCCTAAGAGAGAAGTAAGAAAAAAGAATACGAATGAAATGACAGCTGATATTTTTCATCTTATACCTCAGATATTTTGTGCTGTGTATTTTGATATTGTGGGTTTTTAATTTCTAAAGATTTAAACATAGATTATCAGCTGTAGAGCTTTTCCATGGTACTAATAGAGAGCTACTAGTAATGATTAGGACACAAAGGAAATATTTATCTGATACAAATTGTTAGGGCTTGTATAGAACTCCAACCCTGAAAGATAGGTCATAGTCAAACTTCCGGGTTTTTATGTTTTGTAAGTGTTAAAGTGACTATGATAGTCAAGTGCTGTTGTTTTACTTCTCTCAGCTTCCTTTGGCACTTCCTCCTCTAATAATAGTTATTTTTTTCTGTTGTTTTAAGAGGAAGTAAAGAAGCCTCGGAAAAACTTTTTTTTCCCTTTTGAGGGCAGGGTTGGTATGTTTGAGAAGCTGAGGGCAGCCAGGATTTCTATTTTTAAGTTTACAATCTTGAGATCACAACTTTTTTATCTTGTTACCTCGAGAATAGACTTTTGCTTGTGACTCTAACTTCATTATCTTCACATGCTGATAATAATTTTGAAAAAAAAATAATAATTCCCTCCAAAAAGAGAATCCTGTGTAGTCCTTGTGTAATCATGAAATTTGCACATATTGTAGCTCAATCTGTGTAACATGAAGTCTTCATTTTGTTTGTTTCTGAACATATGACACTGCATTACATTCACAAAGAAGGGAAATGTGTTAACACTTACAATAACCATCATTAGTAATTGCTACATTTAATAGATAATCGTTATGTCACTATTAACAAAGAATGTAATGCTTTATAAAGTGTTGTTTATGTTTATAAACGCTTAAAACCGCCTAATAAACACTTTATAATGGCCAATAAATAATAGTGTATAAATGAAACATACAGTATGTATTAAGATGTTATTTTTAGAATATATTATTAAATGAACAAATAGAAAACAATGTTTAACAAATGGTTTATACAACATTTCAATGTGTTTTGATAGTGAATTAATTATTAACTAAAGTTGTATTACTATTTTAAAAATGATAAATCCAGCATTTATTGATGATGGTTATTTAAAGAGTTACTGAAAATGTCCATATGATTCTGATTTTGTTGATTCATTTTTCAAGCATAAATATTTTCCAACATTCAGTGCCCACAGACATTGATTTTGGGGCCAAATCTGATTGGTCAGTCATGCATGTTGTTTAGCCTGTCTCTTTAACAGCTCGTGTTGGTTGTACATAATGCCACATGCATTCCATTTGTTAAATCTCTCCCATTCAGCTCGCAGGTTAAATTTGGCTGAGAGTTGCCAATGTAGTAATAATAACTATATGGCATCTTTAAAATATTTTTTAACTTGTATAAATACATTATGGCTCTTGCTTGTTTGCAGCACCCAACAGCAGGTGAACTTGAACCCAAATTGTGTAATAGTGCAATCCAATAAGTACAACTCATTGCGAGTAGTTTTTTGACTGATCACTTAATGCTCATACAGCATCTGAACTTGTGAGCTCACAGTGATTGACAGATAGTATAAATATTATGGGCATAAATATTACGCTCAACACTAATACATAGCCGCTAACATTAAATAAAGACTCAACACGCCTATTATGAACTGATCAGAATGGTGCTCCATTGCATGCATGCAATGGGTGGAGTATTTTTGCATGCTACCACGAAAATTAGCATTGCAACAACAAGCTTCCATGATTTTTGGATTAGATGTGGGATCATTGCAGAACATGTACGTGTGGCAAATGAATATTTATGGTACTTACACATTTTGTTCAGCAACATAGTCTTAACAAATGAACACAACTTTTATAATTCTATTTTGTGTAAATTGAATAACCCGAAGTCAAAGGCTTCAACATCACAACCACTAAGCTTATTACCACACTATATTATACATACATTAGTATACATTTCTCAATCTACAAGTTGGACAGTTAGAGTTAAAATAGTTTGCAATGATTGTCAGCCTGTAAAGACTGACTAGTGAGAAGCTGAGACTCCATGTTCAGTTGGATGACGTTTAATGTCCCCAATAACCTCTGTAGTCTCATTTAGCCACTTGTTAGCCACCGCCTTTTTAACGATACATACACTCTTTATATGAGGGATACTTACTGACGTAGTTTATGTCATACAATAAAACGTGTGTGTTAAGCATACCTTATTTCAGGGATTTAACTACAGCATCAGCTTCTATGGTTCCATTGATTGGAGAGGTTGACAATAATTACCCACAGTAATCATCATAAACATCTCATCATCATTCCTTTTTTCCCCCTGGTGAATGCAAATCATTTTTATGATAGTAAGATTCTTAGTTATAACAAGATGCTTCCTTACCTTGATGACAAAAATGCAACAAATTGTTTCTCTAATAATGGGATCGTCGCTCTTCCATAGTTATCTTTATCCCTTAAAAAAAAACAAACCAAAATTACAGTACAAAATGAGCAATCGCAGCTGCTCCCAGCTTCCATAGATTATAGAGGTGTAGTTTAGTTTTCTTTTTTGGGGAGAGAATGGTGTGAGTCACCGCGGTATTCTCTCTCCACTCGTAGATTTACTGACTAAATAATGTGGTTTTATCTTACATCACTTCAAGCCAAAGGAACTGGTGGATATATCTGGCGTGTTTATGTGTATAGTCAAGATTCTACATAGATATGAATTATGAGATTTAAAAAAAAAAAAAAAAAGGATTGCCATGGCAACTAAACTGTTCAACAATCCAATTGCTTTGTGCACATGCTGGGATATGAAAAAGAATTAGGGCCACAAGTAAAAAAGAAAAAAAAGGATTAATGAAAATTGACATTAATTGAATTAGTCTAAGGAAGAGATCGACCTTGAGGGGTAGAAAGTCAGACTTCAATCACAGAATTCTGACTCATATACGAAGATTACATGTTTTGTGGCACTAATCCTCTTCCATACAAAGTAATGTTGGCCATCCAGACGTATGTTACGCTGTTTTTTATATAAACTTCCAATATATTCATTGGTATAACTGATGATTTTTATATTACAGGAGAGATTTAAAATATATATATAGCAGTGGCCAATGCCACTGTGTCTATTTTATCTTTTTGTTCATTTTGTTTTGCCTTGTTTTTTTATTTTATTTTTTATTATAATTAAAATTAAAGGGGGGATAAAGTGTAATAATGTAACAATGTATTCTATTTGAACTGTGCAGTGAAGATGTTCTCTTATATGAAATACACAATGGTATGTTTTAGATTTAGATAAGTAGATCAGTTGTTAGGGCGAGCTATCTCATTTTCTATCAAATCTTATCCAAATTTTTATTCATTCTTTTCAGATGATGTAATCACAATGTAGATACTCTAATTCATGGATTTGTTTTGTCAGCTGTACCATTTTGCACATGTAATTTTCACATAAACCTGAGACATATCAGTGCTGTAGTTGTATTTTTTTCGCTGTTTCTTTTGATCAGTTCTATAATTTGTGATTCTTTCTCCTCTTCTCACGTCAATCTTAATGTGACATAATTTCTGTTGTTTTCTAGAAACTCAAACTTTACTCTTTGAGAATTAACTGTTTGAATATTACAATAATAAATAAATATGAGAAATAAATGATTTGTGAACAGGCTAATCTATGATGTATATAGAAGTTAAAGGAATAATTCTGTAGTGTATTTGAAAAGCGCTACACAGGCAACAGGAGCTCTGCTACAGCTGCATTGCAAGACAGCCTACAGGTTGCTTCCTGTGCCACATTCTGTTTACAACTATTCCCAATTAGTGGTGTTGTTAAATATCTCCCGTTTTGTATTTATAACAAATTAGATAAGAAAAACTCTGAGATGCACCCCATTATAAAAAAAGGCAGCAGTAAGCCTCAGGGCAACATTGCTCCGCTGGTTCCAAACTTTGTCTGTGTGCTGCGTGTGACAACCGTCAATCAGAACTTGGACAACTTGTAGTCCTCTCTATGCTGAATGTCTGACTCCGCAACTACTTCATACAATCTCTGCTTCCAGTAGCTGTTGTGGTTCAAAAAAAAATGCTTCCTACCCAGTCATTGTATGTGCATGTACTACGGTTCTTCCACTAATCAATAACCATCAATAAAGTTTTGTTTTCTCAAGATGGTCTGTTTCATCTTTTACATTTTGTTATGGCTAAAAGATTATCAAAAATAATTAGCAAGATGGCCAGATTGCAAATTGTCTGACAGTTCTGATATTAACCTCAGCGCTGTAGTGCACTGTATGTCATGGGCTGAGTATGATTTGCTCCATGTGTTAGTCTGCATTTTATTTATTGACATCAAACCCCACGAAGTAGAGCAAGACCAAAAATGTGTTAGTCTGTCTCTAAACATTCTGACTTCTTGACCTTATCTGTACTTCCAAGGCCAAAAACCAAACTGAAGAAAAGTCTGTATATTCAAATCATGCATAGATCCATATTTAAAAACATTTGGACAACTTTGGAGATCTATGGCACATATGAGTAAGACATATCTGGCTTTGATACACACATCAGTTCATTGTTGTTTAATATATTTCCAGGGGATATGTTGAGGGTAAGAAATTTAGATATTAAAATATGTGTGGATTACTTTTCCTGCCGATTTAAAGGCAAACTTGTTCTATATTGTTTGTAGAAATAGTGTAACCAAAGGAGGGAGTTCAAATTAAGACTGAGAAGGTTTTCATGTTTAATACAGCAGCCTGGTCAGTGTAACTATCACGCTATTGTCACCCGTTTAGCATCATTTCTTGAAGTTCCCCTCTGGCGCAGTAGTATGAAGAGCAAGAAAAATCTGTGCAGGGTGAAGTCAGTGTGTTTGGATGGGTCATTAATAGGACATTCCCCCAAGAGACCTGGGTTTGAGTCCCCTGGGCCTCCAATGTCACAATACATTTGTTTCTTAAGTTATGTTACATGAAGAAGTTATGCTACCTTAACTAGCTAATGTTCTGTAAGCAATGTGACTGAAGTGGATAGTTGTTTTAACCCAAAGCATGTTCTTTTGCTAATATACATTTTTGGGTCTATACCTAACCAAAGTGCAAATGAGACTCAACAATTAACTTCCTCTGGTATCACGTTCGCCACCTTTAAACTGACCTTCAGCGTGGATTTTTGTGAGTACTAACATTCATTTTTCTTTTGATTTCAAAGCTTGGTGCTGTAACTGAAATTCAATGATTGATTTTTGGTGTCACATGTTTTTTTTTTTGTTTTGTTTTGTTTTGTTTTGTTTTTTGCTTTGTTTTGTTTGTATTAGCTATTTTTCTAAAGATTAGAGTTAGGCTGTTTTTTCTAAATACAGTAAATACATGTATATCCATGTTAGCTGTTGATTATTATTATGCAAAGGCTTTTCATGGACAAAATGAAGTAGCAACATCAACCATTGTTCATCATTTCACCTTGTTTGAAGTAAAGTACTTAAGGATCGAGTGAACTATGCATGCCATCCCTGCTTTCTAATTGAAACAAAGAGAAGAATTACTTTCTAACTCAATTTGATTGGTGTAATTAGAAAAATTTTGCCAAGGGGCTAGGCAGAAAGATAAGCAATAGAAATGTTTAAATTTGATGAAGGGTTCACATTACAGAAGCTAATTATGTCTCGCTAACATAGAAATAGGTGATCAATAATTAATGCATAGCAGGTCACATGTGATGGAGATATAATTCAAACTGCTAATTTATTCTTCAAGTCTGGATGAAAACGTTGGAACAGAAAGAGTCAGTTTTTCATCTTCTCTGATAGGAAAGATACTAAGCTCAACTGGGATTTAACTATCATGTTTCTCTACACACTACACAGTAAAACATCAACTGTATGATGAATGTATGTGTGTGTGTGTGTGTGTCTGTGTGTGTGTGTGTGTGTGTGTGTGTGTGTGTGTGTGTGTGTATGCATATAATTATAAACCTGACGTGTGCTGAGGTTGAGTACAGACTCTGTACAATGAACAAACTGACCATTTAATTTTGCATAGTATTATTTCAATCTGAACATGGTTGTAAAGGTATTCATATCAGCGTTTGGTATTTCATGTGATAGTGTACTGCAGTATAATGTTGCAGGCTTTATTTCATACCATATTGTGTCATACCATGAGGTATGTTTCAAGAAAGCATGCTTGTGAATCATTTTTATAAGGAGAAAGACTCAGGAAATAGGTTAAAGTACTCCAGTAGATAAAGGGGGTTCTTTTTTGGTTTAAAGCACTGTGTTTTTCTAACCCTGTGTTTTTGTTTTTGTTTTTTTTTTGTGCTTGAAACTAAAACTTCCCAACATGAGAAAAAAATAGCACTTTTCTTTAAGTTAAGCCCCAAATACCAAAATATCTAGTAAAAGTTAGAGGCTTTTTAGAAAGTTGCCATGTAGTGAGAGGACCCATAAGATGAGCTGGGGATCTATGAAGCTTGGTGGCATTTGTATTCTACAAATAAATATCTACAATGTAGCTGTTTGTTGCTAGCTGATTCCATTACTTTTAGTCTGCTTAAAGCTAGGGTCTACAATCCTGGAGATAGCAAGCGAGCTAGCAAGATTTTAAAGTGGCACCTCCTCTAAGTCCCCGCCCCCCCTTCAGTGCTCCGTCCAAAGCCACGCCCCCACAAACTTGAACGCCCATCTGGCAGTGGGACTCAGCAGGGAGAAGGAGATGCCGGAGCACGACGCAGCAATCCAGCTGAATTTAGCACAGAGCAGACAGGAAGTAAAGTGCCGAAATAACAAACAACATCCGGTTACTTTTCAAAATAAAATACTCCGTGTTGACACCAGCACACGGATCGGAGCCACAACGCAGCGGACCATATCCAGTGGAAGCTGGCCCGACTCATTAGCCATTGTCACGGCTAAAAACAACACATGAAGAAGCTAACGTTAGCATTGGGCAAATACGAGCTACAAACGTAGCCAAGTTGGCAAACCTTACACATTTCATGAAAATAACAAATCCCCCCGAAACAAAACAAATCATTACCTGTCCAACAGAAAGAGAGCAACCTCTGCATCACTTTTCAGGCCCTTCACATGCCCCAGCTGTCTCCAACACTCAAACGCTGCACTGATGTTGACTCGGGTCTGACTTCTTTCTTTATCCAGAGCCTATTTCGTTGCAGCCATTTCTGCCTCAGGCTTTCTTTTCCTTGCCTTTTTAGCGGGGTGAGCTGTTACAAGTAACACTGGCTGCATTTTCTCTGCCATTGTAACCAAATGAACGTCTTCTTCTGCAACTCAGTATTTCTGCAGAGGACTGTGCTGAATATTTCCGGACTCAGTGAAACATAACGTGCACGTGCAGAGGAGGGAGGGACAGAGGGGGGCGCAGGCAGAGCGAGACATGAAGGCATCTGACCAATCAGTGCTATTCGGGCTGAATAGCAGGGATTGGTCAGCTGTTTCTCAGTCCTGCAGCTGCCACAGAGGCTTGATTATTTTCGTTCCTTTTTCTGAATACATAACATATTGACTACTCTCAGGACAGCAGGACCATTTCACCCAGTATAACAAAATGTGTTTCTGTCGTTACAGACCCTAACTTTAAATGTGTAACCTTTAGGCAAACACTATAATATGATTTTGAAGCCATCACTTTTTTTTCACCACATTTAGTCTATCATGTTGCGAAAAAAAGACAAAAAAGTGTAAATTAACCATTACTGCAGCTAATATCTTCTTGATTGCTATTGTCATTAACAGTTTTTAAACTCAACAAATCTAAAAATAAATAAATAAATAATGTGAATGACTCAGAAATTAGCTTGACTTTTACTATTATTTGTTTCAAACTAATTTTTTCCAGGAAACTGCAAATGAAGCTATTAGAAGCTATTATCTTCAAACACACAAAATACACCAATCACCGTAAACATTCAACCAACTGACAGGTGATGTGAGTAACACTGACCTTCTCGTTACAATGCAATGTTCAGGAAATCTTGGGTCCTGCCAGTCATGTGGATACTACTTGACATGCACCACCCATTCAAATACCATTGTGGACCAAGTCCACCCCCCATGGCAATGGCACACCCCAAAAACTGCGCAGGAACGTCTCGAGGAGAACTCCCCAGATCCCAATCTGATCAAGCTTCTGTGGGACGAGCTGGAACAAGTTTGATGCATGGAAGCCCCACCCACAAACATATAGAATCCAAAGGATTGACAACAAATCTCAGTGCCTGGAACTGATGGACACCCCCCGAGATCTTATGATCGTCGCTTGATGGGTCAGAGCTGTTTTGATTGGGAAGGGGAACCTGCACAACATGAAAGTGAAACTCTGGCCTAAATGCAACTTAGGCTTTTTTGTGAATGTATGTGAGTCAAACCTTCATGTAAAAGCATAATTACAATGAAAGAGTCACTTTTAAGATTGACCGTATTTTGGTTTTCGGCTCAAACTCATTTTCAATGGGAGTGCTAGGGGCACTTTTACACTAGCATCAAAATCGCTATTTTTAAAACATTAGGAAGGCTCGACACAACATTGCTCGTAGTATCACCAGGGTCTCTACACATGAACATGAGCATTGAGAATATTGTTTGTGTACACAGAGTTTACTAAAAAGGAAGTTTCTGAACAACTCACATTAGCAGTAGCTTCTACCTCGAGGCCAGACATACTCGGATCGACACGTCTGGGTAGAGTGTATGTGGTTCAGTTGAGCTATATGTAGAGACCCTGGTGATACCATGAGCTGAGTTTTCATCATATTAATATACTATATTACATTGTTCATTCTTGTTCATGTCTATAAATTGTGGAGGCTGCCTCTGCAGTCAGAGCCATTTCTCAGATATAGCTCCAGGGCTGATGGTGTTTGAGCCAGTTGTGATGTTCAGTGTTGTGGCTCCATCCAGTGTTTAAACATACTCCTTACAAACACTAACCTCAATCAAGTTAGGTATTATGCAACACCTTGATGTACAGTTAAAGCTATTATATTGTTCTGTTTTCAGCACACTCCTCAAGTCCAATGTGAAGCCAGTTCAGATCTAGATTAACATTTCTAACATCATAATTTGACCTGAGATTGACTTGTAGAGTAATGCATGCATTCAGTGTGCTGCTGTAGAGATTGTGTTTCGTTGATTTTTGTGCACCATCTTGTGGACCTAGAACTACATCACAGGAGAAGCGGTCTGTCTCTAATAGACTTGGACCACACGCCCATATTGAAACTTCAGATTGACATCACCTGTGAAGTGTTTGAGGGTGGGAGTTTGCACAGGGCCAAATTAGTACAAATAGCAAAGGGACAACACTTTGCAACATTTATCTTTATCTTGTGACGATCACAAATATATCATCACGATATTCTCACATAGACCGCATTCTTTTAACTTTCACAGTGACACTTAACACGTTCTCTTCATTCAATCATTTGAGCCAGAGCGCGAGGGCTAAAAATTGTGAATGACATATATGTCATGGAGCAGTTAACCCATAAAATAAGGGCTGTCGAGAATGTCGAGAAAAGTGTGAGAAATTGACTCCACACATCAACAACAGGAGAAGGACTATCGACTGACATTATCACAGGAACAGACTGTAGAGACATGGCAGTCCAGCATGTTCCTTTTCTGATATTTGTTTTCTTTTGGTTTAGTTGGTTTTTAATCTTTTTCAGTATTTGTATGTTGAATGAAAAAGCAATGATAATCACGTTTCAAAGAAAAGTGTATATATAAGAATAAATACAATTGCACAGACATTAGATTGTGCAAAAAGTAAGCAGGAAATTACACGGGATATTGCAGAAAGCAAATTGAGGAATGTCCTGCATTCATATGTATGCTGTATAAATATTAGTAAATAGTATGTTGTGCTAAGTATATGTTGTGCTATATAATTTGAGATTCAAGTGGTGGATTATGGTGGTTTATGGTGACAGAGAGAGTGAGAAGGAGGAAAAACAGAAGTGTTACATTATGAGCTGACTGCTGTTGGAATGAAGAACCTGCAGTATCGCTTCTTCTTCTACTGCTGCTGAAGGAGCTGCTTAAATCCACCACAGTCTCATGCAGGGGATGAAAGGTGCTGTCCTTTACAGTTGTCAGCTTGGCCAACATCCTCCTCTCACCCACCTGCTCTATGGAGTCCAGTGGGCAGTCCAGGACAGAGCTGGCTCTCATGACCAGCTTGGTGAGTCTTTTCCTGCCCCTCTCTGTACTTACTCCTCCCCAGCACACCGCTGAGTAGAAGACAGCAGATGCCATCAGAGTGTTGTAAACTGTTCTTAATAGTCTCCTCAGAATGTGAAGATGACCTTGGCCATTCTTGTACAAGAGTCAAGTTTATTGCTGAGATGAACACTGGGGAATTTGTATGTTTGCTCAATGTCCACACCCTGGATGTTCACCGGTGTTATCTGGGGTGTCTTTCTGGGATCACCATCTCCTTTGTCTTGCTGGTATTGATATGAAGATGGTTGAGGCCACACCAGTTGACAAGGTCCTTCATGACCCCCCCTGTATTCCAGTTTGTTCTCTTCTGAAAAATGTCCAACAATGGCTGTGTGATCCAATGAACTCCTGGATGTGACAGTGACATGTACAGTAGACAAAAGGAGAGAGCACTGTACACCATAGGCCCCCTAGCTTCACCCTGAGCAGTGATGGATGTATTGTGCTGGAACTGGAAAGGGCAAAAAACCCAACCCTGTGCCGGAGGTAGATGACTGCACGGTATTTCAGCAGCCTGGAGCTGATGCCATCTGGTCCTGTGGCTTAGCCCGGTCTTCCTTAGCCTCTTCCTCACCTGGTCAACAGTAATGGAGAGACTGAGGGGGATTATGCTGCACTCTTGATACTCTCTCTGCAGCCTGGTCAGCACTGTTATGATCTCCATCTTATTAGGGAGAAATATTACTTTCCCTGCTATGACAGATGGCTTGTACCATTTTTTTTTGTTGTTTGTTTTTCTGTCCGAGTGCTCTGCTGCAGCCCTGCATCCACTCTTCTTTTTCCTTAACTCTGCAGGGATCTCTGGTCTCTCCACAGAGAGTGTCTGTGAGTGTTGCAGTGCCAACATCTGTTCGCCAGTGTAAACAACAGAACTGTGGCTGAATGGATCCCCTGCTGCTGTTTTTAGCTGTTTTTAGTAGCCCAAAAATGTGAAAGACATATTACAACTTTCGGCAGTTGCATATTCATAGTATCAAATGCCAGCGAGATGAGTGTAGAAAAGAAATGGAAAGTACACTTAAATACACTTAAAAACACAAAAAGAGAGTGTGTGTGTGTGTGTGTGTGTGTGTGTGTGTGTGTGTGTGTGTGTGTGTGTGTGCGCGCCCCCCCCAAGCGGCTGGTAATAAAGGGAATTGGATTTGGTGCATCCAAACTACAGCATCTCTCATAAGTTAACCACCACAGTAAATACTGAACATAATGAACATAAAAGAATTAGATAGCACGTGATACGGAGGCTATTTTGCACAGGTACAGGTGTAACCTCAGGTTTTGGCTTGACCTTTGGTGTGTCCTGGGCACAAAAGTTTGAAAATCACTGATATGGATAAACAAAATTAGCTGAATGTTGAGTGCACTGAGAAACAACAGTGTTTCTTAGAACTCTCCAGATTACATCGTTTATAAGAATAAAGTACCACGATAATATATCAGTATTTATAATCTCTGATGATGAATATAACGAATAATGATCATAAATAATTGAAATATGTAATAATATTACATAAATAAGAGCTGACAATGTTATCATCACATACAGACCAGATTGATACAGCCAAGGTCAGTCTCATTATGAAACACTGTGACAACCCGGAACAACATCACTAATACTGTCAACAAAATCAGAGAACTACGTCACAACTATTTGCTCCTTGACTTGAATGAATGGCTGTATTTGTTGATTTTCAAAAATGGAAATCTGAACCGGCTGATGGGATAAAGTTTTCCTTTCGTAATAGTTCCCCATTATACAGCCAGTAAGGCTCTGTTGCTAGACAATTTTTAATAAATCATGTTTTTTTAAAAGTGACAGGGACAAACTCAGCCATTACAAAAACTGGTGGGGACATGTCTCTGCTGATCCCACTGTAAATGACTGTAAATTGTACACCTATTATCGCAATATTGGCCTTGACACTAAGATTACCAGACCAGCATAACAGAAATGATTAAAACAGATTAAACTCAGAGAATTCACAAAACTCGATCATGAGGGAATTTTTCCATTTCATGGAGGCAGAGGAGTTGTCTGTGACTCTTTTGGCTGAGCATGTCTATGTTGGGAATAAAATTCAGTTTAAATCAAATCAAATCAATTTTATTTATATAGCCCAAAATCAGAATCACATTGCCTAAGTGGGCTTTACAATCCGTATATTGAAAGACATCTTCTGACCTTAGACCCTCGATTTGAGTGAGAAGAAACTTGCCATATTGAGAAAAAAAAAAAAAAAAAACATTTAAAAGGTCAATTTGTGGACATTCATGTTAGTAGGGTTGGCACTGTGATTGCGGTCCAGCCAAAAACATCCAACAATATCATAATGAACATAAAAAAAAAACATATATTTTGTTAGAATTCACTGCTGTCAAGTTAGAATGCGAGCATTTGATTTATGATTGCTCTTTGAAATATGTATATTTCTCAAGTGTTTTATTAGCAATTTTAGGGATAATTAAAAAAAATAAATACATGTATTTACTTCCTACTCCCTAATTTTGGATCACCAAAAAGCAATTGCAGGATAGTCTTGGACCCCCCAGCCACCCATTTGGGGCGCCATTGTGTGACGTGGACACAAATTAAATGAAGATGCAAAAGTTCAGCAACTTAGCATTGTAATGGTCTTCAGAATGCTGTAGATTGAATTGTATCTTGTTAATAGATACAATCTTTTGAGGAGTTCATTGAGGTGTATTCTCTGGAAATTAAATTAATATTACATAATTGTGGTTTCCTGGGTTTAGGGGATGTCTAAGACTTTTTTCATAAATGATACGTGACCTGAAATGAGATACCCTGAAACTAACAAGTATATTTCAAGTACAAGAAAATTTAAGTGTGCAAGCAAGTGTAGTTATTTTCCAAATTATTTTCCATTACCTTCCTGGCATTTCTTTTACATTCATATGGAAATTGATTTCCTGTTTGCATAGCACATTTCTGAACTAGGTTTAAAGATCTTTGAGCTAAGTAAAAACCATAAACTAACAACACTGCAGAAATAGCAGGACTCCTCCTAAAAGAATAAACATGATATCCTTTATTTTTGTAATGTTAAAAGAGATGTAAAAATAGTGCCAGCTCTGAAATACCATTCCTTAAAGTTTAAAGCATTCAAACAGCGTTTATCATAGCTCCCACTACTTCTGGGTCCTCTCACTCAGTTAGGAATATTTCTCAGAAAAAAGACTGTTCGAGCACCACCCAAGCCTCCAGGAAGAGCTCCAGGCTTTGAAGCCGGTTTGACATAGTGGCCAAGCTGTGTGATCAAAACATCTGGTGAGGCACGCTGTTGCACAAAACTGAAACTGAAATTGTAAAAGAAGCGGATGTAAAATGGTGGCTACATTTTTGTCATTTTTGTGAATGTCACAACCCCATCAGTATTCTATCCATTCATTCTGATAACATTTTGAAAATGTTCAAGTGCCACACAATCAGAGGATTAAGGTAGTCATGGGCCCCTGAGCTATTTTTTTTATGTTGGCCACCCCTTATGCATCATGCTCTCCCAAAAAAAAAAAAAAAAAAAAAAAAATTGCACCATGTGTAACAGTGCAGGAGAATATTTGGCATTGGCCTCTGCAGTCATTTATAGGTGACACCTACCTCATGATGAATGTCAACTGATCTATGTAGGTCACATCTGGCATGGAAGCCACACTCACTGAAAAGTACTTTGCCACTTTTATTTGCCTGATAACCTCTGCAAGCACCTGCTCCCCCATCAGCTCCATAAACTCCAGACATGTTGTTGAAGACAAATAGGAAGGTGTTCCCTTACCAGCATTGCCATATTTTTCAATATGGGCTTTCAGGAATGGGTCGGACTCAGCTATGACTTCCAGCGCTCCCATAAAATTCTCATTATCAGGTTGTCCGATAGTTTCACTGTGTCCTCTGAATGGTAGTCCTCGCTCCGCCAAAAACTTTACCACCGCAACCACCCTCTTTACGACCCCTAAACTCCAAAAATATACTCCATTCAGTCATGTAATATAAATGACACAATGCACTCTAAAGTAGGTAGTGACATGAGTGATGTAACTATGTAATTTACATGACACAAGTTACACTATTTACATACATTCAATTTCTTAAATTGCACAAATTGAAAACAAATCATTTGAGACTCATCACAAAAGTACCTCGTTCTCTGGAGGGAGAGTTGAGGGGATTACCCATCCAGAAGACTGGACTTTTTCCTTGCTCTTTTACTTCTGCACTAAAGGGGCAGTTCAACGATTAATGCTAGAGGGGTAGCTACTGCTTGTCAGTCTTCACAGGAGAATAAGAACAGCTACATCAGAATGTTGTTTGTTGATTTCAGCTTAGTATTCAATGCAATCACACCTATGAAACTGAAAATGTAACACTCCGGTCTCAACTACCACACTCACAACTGGATATTGGACTTCCTTACAAACAGACCTCAGACACTGGCATTGGATTGGCAGTCACACGTCCTCTGCTTCAGTTCCCAGCAACGGAGTCCCCCTAACAGGATGGACACACGGGCTTCCCACACGCGTGTCAAGCATTGCTGCGTGTAGTTCTCAGCAAAATAAGACCTAAAAATGACCTGTAGACAGTCATGTGGATGTCTCACCAGTGTTTCACTACAGAGGAAGCAGAGCCTATGTGAACAGTAACAAGTGAGTGAGATGCAGCAGCTCAGCAGCACAGCTGCCACACAGGACATAAGCATCCATTGTGTCAAGCCTGTGATGCTGTGTGTTCTGTAAAATGACAAATAAATTAACCTTGTACTTTGTAACTGTAGGCTTGCTTGATTGCAGGAATTGGTGAGATTCTCTCTAACAGTTAATTACCTAAATGAGAAAACATCAGAGGATTGCAATAAAGTACAAATAACATCTTTACATGTATTTCCTTTTTGTGTATGGATTTGTTACCACATACTGTGGTACCTAGACAAATATTTATCATGTTGTACTTAATACCTGAGTAAATTGATTTTCATTGTGAAATAAACGTTGCATGTCACACTGAAATCAAATCACACACAGAAAACAAAGTAAATAGTTTTGCAGTGTATTCCATTTTAGTACTGTCCAGCAGAGAGCAGTATACACCTACCAATAATAAATCATTAGTTTTTATATAGAGGTGCAGCATAGCTTTATAACTATTTATATATAAAATTTCATTTTGTTATTATTATTATTTTTTAAATAAATGCATATTGTTAATGCTACAATGAAAAACAATCCACCATCCAGTTGCAGGCTGAGGGAGCAGAACACTGTGCGGACACTTTCACAATAAAACACACATAAGGAACATTACCATTAACTCTACATTTAACTTACATTTGTGATTGAAATGTTGTGATTTGATTTTAATGTGGCCTAGGACATTGGTAAGCAATTCATTCTCATATCAAAGACAAAATGACCAATAACTGTCCTAAAAAATAATTAAATGCATACATAAAAAGGAAATACATAATACAATATGTAATATGTAGGTATTTCACACCCTTTCAATGTTAAATGTGTTTAAATGAAGGCATTTTTAATCTACTACAGAACAGAATAAAGGTATACCAAAACAGTTATAACAAAATTTAATGATGTTCAGTTTCAGGTACAGTATAACTGTGGTAGATTGCCTCAGCAATTGGTAAGTCATTGGAGTTGTGCTTTCTTAACATTGCAGGCTAAGGCTACACCGACA
The DNA here is from genome assembly GCF_904848185.1 of Acanthopagrus latus. Classification (NCBI taxonomy): domain Eukaryota; kingdom Metazoa; phylum Chordata; class Actinopteri; order Spariformes; family Sparidae; genus Acanthopagrus; species Acanthopagrus latus. The sequence goes on along the minus strand of NC_051061.1, from coordinate 2,836,723 downwards.
ACAGCAGCCTTGAACTGTACAAGCACAGTTGCCCCTGGTGCACAGAGCATCTTCTGCCCCAACTGTCCACGATGTCCACATTCCCAACTACAGCCAAACATCAATGCTGACAATGTGGTTGTACTATGACGTGATGGTTAGAAAGAAAAGGCGCTGCACAATGATACAATCCAAGGTTGTATCAATCAAAGTCCAGTGTGTAGGGTTTGGAGACTGAAATAGAACATAATATTCAGAATTATATTAGTGCATTATTACCTGAAACTAAGAAATGCTGGGGTTTTTTGTTACTTTAGAATAAGCCTTTTATAGCTACATAAGGAGCGGTCTTCTTCCACTGACATGATCAGCCACCATGTTTCTACAGTAGCCCAGAATGGACAAACCAAACACTGGTAGACGCACCATTGGGTGAGATGAGGTATGTTAAGGTGGTTGCAATCTGCAACCTTACTGCTAAATCCTACTCACTGGACCTTTAATACATGTTGTGAGCAGCTACAAGTATTATTATATCATAGTAGACTTTGCAGTGCCCCACCTCTCTATTGACGGCGACGCACAGTTGATGACAAACTTCTATAATCGACACACCCCTAGTAAAAAAAAAAGTTATATGCCATAATGACAAAGCACAATGTAAGTCCTGTTGTAAATGTACTCTGCAGTGTACTTATTGGTACCCACAAAGTTGTGCACAAGCTGATCAGAGAGCCGTGGTCCATTTCCACTGGAGCTGTGTGGGGTTAACTGGGTATGACTAGAAAATGATGAGATCTGCATTCTGATTCCAAAAGGACCTGTAGTCCACTTCCTGGACATTTGACCAGTACATCCGCTTGGTGAAACTGAGACAGGGACAGAGTATTCGTAGTCCACACTGAGGTTTTCCAAATGGCTGACATAATCCGAAATGGCTTGAAAAGTCTGTATTTCATCTTTTCTCAGTATGTGAGTGTGAAGATTACTTTTATGATACACGATATACTACCATGCAACGACCACACATGGAAACCCTGGGACATGTGCACTGTTCAAATACACAGAGGAGACACCTAAAAGACAGCAGATGCAGGCTGGGATACACGGGTAGCATTTGGTAGCAATGGTGACTGGCAGTAATTCATTTAGTTAGACTTTTAATAATTTTCATGGTGAGTGCATTCGTGATGTCAGTAAAATTAAATTCTTAAACTGGATTATACTTTAACATGATGTATTTGGCCTTACCCCACTTGTGTCCCTAATTGAGGGGAAACAAGTTCCCGGTATATGACAATTAATATTACAATATTCATTGCGTCACTGATATCCCATTTAACAATGAAACACCTCAGAAATTCAAATTCTAATTAGTAAATCCTTTGTAGATGAAATTCTAAAATATTTGTAAATGATTATCAGATGAGTTTGGTGAAGCCCCTCCTGTTTATCCCTCATGTTCAAAACTGTCAATGTAAGACATTCTTGCCTAACTGGATTGCTTCAAACAGTTACCCGTGTAACAATGCCTGAAAACTTTAGACACCCCCAACTTTCAGTCCACAGTAAAACATTATAACAAAGTTACATTTTTAATTTACAGCAACAATAAACCTCTTTTAATAAGTATCCTCTTTTCATAGTTCTTGATTGCCAAATGGGATTTTTTTTCCAACCGTTGGAAAGGGCTGATTCCCTTCTAATTAAAGCCTCCAAATCTCCATCTTCCTCCATCCATTCTCCCAGTCTTTCATCCTGTGATTTGGTCATTCTCTCCTTTTCTTTGAGCATCTTTGCTTTATTCTCCTGCAAAAAAAGGAAATATAGGCAGTGATCATCAACTAAACTGGGTTCAAACAGAGTATAAACAATACCAAATATCATTTATTAAGAAGGTTTTTCCACAGTGAGATAATATTTAGTCTTGTGTTGTTGATTCGTGCTGAGGATAGTTCCCAGTATGAAATGTCCAAAAAGTTGTGAAGCCAGTGTGTGAAAGAAATATCACTGGGAGGTTTCCAGTGTTGTGCTACCATCTTCTTAGCTGCAGTCAAGCCTGCAAGCCATATCTTCCTAGAGTTTCTACCAATACCAAAGTCAGTGTCATCATTTAGCAAATGTCCAAAGGGGGACATTGATAGTTTGGCTTCAGTCAGTATTTCCAGATTCCAAACAACATTCCCCAAAATTACTAAAATACAGGACACTCCCACACATCATGCATAAAAGAGCCTGTGGTTCAATGGGGGCAGAAGGAGCAAAATTGATGTTGGTGGAGCTCTGGAAAATCCCACCACTCCTCCCATGTTATTATTCTACCATAAGGCCCTGGGGGTTTTGTAAACCCATGCTCTCGGATTCACAATCTGTGCACACTGATTTTGCCCTCTTCTCATTTGTCAGCTGGAAGCACCATGGATACAAGCAACCCAACTTAACTATTGACAGCCCTATCTTTGCCTTTGATAGTGATCTTTAATCAGTGATGACAACAACTCTATTTACCTGTGTTAGGACCCCCTTCATGTGAGGTCTGATAAAAGATAAAGAAGCAAGTTGCAGTTAAAAGGAAGTTAAATGTATTAATTGAACAGCAAAGGGGGAAAAAAAGCCTAAGCAATCAAACAAACAAACAGATGGGACGGCAATATTAAACAAAAGAAGGGCAGCCACCCAGACCAACCCACCAGGACCATCAGAGCTCGGGGCTAACCCTCTACCCTGACAAAAGGAACAACTAAACCTGACTGAAAAAAAAAGACATGAAAACTACACTGCTGCACCCATCAGGATAAACATAAAACAAAACACAATACCCCAGCCAGCCTCCCGGCTGACTGACTGTATCTCTGTTCAGTGTCAGGTGGAACTGAGTGAGAGCAAGACACAGAGCCTAGTGCCCGACCCGCTCTTACTGGATATTCCCAATCAGCCAGGCCGCTATCACCTGGAAAGGCAAAAGGCCAAATCACCAGCCACAGGGACACATCTTTGCCAGCAGAGCTGAAACATTTAACACCCCCACACTAAGATATTGAACAATGGCCCTGAGAGAGAGTGAGAACAGAAAAAAAAAAAAAACAAACACAAATACACACTAATCTCAGGAGACATTGTTAAGTTAAGTGGCGAGCTACTAGAGAAACAGCGCGTCAGCCCGAGCATTATCTCTGCCATGGATATGTCCGACAACCGCGCTGAAAGCCTGCACACGCACGCTCCAACTCATCAATATTTTTGTTACGCATTCTATCAAGAAAATCAAGGGGGTTATGATCAGTATGAACGATCACAGGGACATTAGAGGAGCCAATAAAAACTTCGAAACGCTCCAACGCCATAACAATGCTTCCTTATCGATCACTGAATTCCTTTTCTGATAACAGTTCAACTTCTTCAAAAAGTTAAGAAATTGGATGCTCAGCCCCATCAGAGAAACATCGGAGAACTACACCCACACCGGTGTCTAGTTTATCGACAGCTAACTTAAGTGGAAGGTCATTATGAGGTGTGGAGAGGACAGGTACAGTCAGGTACAGTCATTGTTAAAACACTACGGAGGCTCGACCCAACATGAAACTTTGCTTGTCGTATCACCAGGGTCTCTACACATGAACACTGAGCACTGAGAACATTTAGTAAACTCTGTGTACACAAACAATGTTCTCAATGCTCGGGTCCATGTTTAGAGACCCTGGTGATCCTACGAGCAAAGTTTCATGTTGTGTTGAGCCTTTTTTAGCGTTTTAAAAATAGCGATTTTGATGCTATCGCTAATTTGCCCCCAGCACTCCCAGTGAAAATGAGTTTGACCCTAAAAAAAAAAAAGAAAAAAAAAGGTACATCCAGCTCTCAACTGTTAACCATTATGAAGTAACTGTGACAAGACAGTCTTGGTTAGTCAGTGTGTGGATGATGCGGTGAGACTTATAGAGTTGGAGGTTGAGCTGCAGCATTTGTTCTTGAGGGATAAAAAGCTGCAGCTGCAGAATGACCTGGAAACAAAAAAAGCTTGACTTTCGCTTGCTGAAGTTGGAGCTTGATGTGGCCCCTCGAGCTGCCGCAAAGTCCACAGATTTTGAAATGTGCAAAAACACGCGCTTAGTTCCTCCTTTAAATGAAGAGGAAGTTAATCAATATTTCATCTGTTTTGAACAGGTGGCTTCTGCGCTTAAATGGCTGGTACCGGAAACAAGAAAATCAAACTTACTGACACATTCTCATTCTGTGGTGGGTTCTTTATGTTTTGGTGCTTGGTTTTTGTTTTTCTGTTGTGCTTGCAGAGGTGCACTGAGAGGCTGGGCAGGGTTTGCTGTCTCTGGAGTTGCTGACACACACGCACTTGCAGCAGGTTGGCAATCAGCACATGCTGATAAGCCCTGCTCTCCACGCTACCTGCTTGCCAGATGATTTCGTCAGTCAGGCGTGGTAGATGGCTCAGGCAAAATTGACTCCTGGATTATTACTAGTGTTTTTGTGTTTCTTGAGTCAAGATGTAATATTGCTTTGCTTGGCCTCCAGCGATCACCTGCGTGCTCATCTGCCAGTGACTCCACTTCCACGTCTGCACCTCTGGAGCAGACAACCTTGCCCTGCAGTCACTGCATTCTGTGTCTACACAGAAGTACACCAGCACCATCGTAGGACCGAGACTCAATCCTAAACAGCTTATACCTTTACCTGCTGAAACCTTGTTCCAGCCAAATAAATTGCCTTGCTCTCTTGATCTTGCCTTGTGTCCGCTTTTGGGTTCAACAAGCATCTACTTAGTGTAACACTTGCGTGGAATTTGCTCGGGTGAAGGAGGCTCTATTTGATCGTTGGTGCACAGCTAATGAAGTGTGGAATTTTGAGCAAGTGAAACAACTGGTGCTGATGGAGTTTAAAAGCTGCCTCGCAGAGAGGGTGTCAACAAATGTGACACCCTCTCTGCATATTAGTGGACAAATACGTCCTTACTCACAAGGCTGTGTTTATAGATCGGCCTTTCTTTCAGACTCCTGATGGCCTGAATGTGGGTGGACAGGGTGGAGGTTTTTACAACATTTAATATGGCTACTACTACTACTACTACTACTGCTGTTATTACTATTACTACTACAGTACCACTACTGCTGCTTCAGCTACTGCTAAACTACTGCTACTGTGACTACAGCTACTACATCAAGGAGCGAACAGCAGTCTCAGAGGGGCGCTGAGAGAGGACACACAAGAGTAGTCCCCTAAGTGAATATGAATTATTGATTTGACGCTGCAGCAGATCGGAACGATCTGATATTTGTTTTCTGATTCACAAACTGGGTTAACTGTAGGTCTGAATAAAAAAAGGGACCACCACAAAAGACTTTCTCGGTTTATTCGACGCTGTGTTCATGCTCTGTTTCACACACAAGAGGCTGATCGTTCCTGACTGTTACAGCCCTTGTGTTGTGGCCATGTTTGTGTTGTGCTTTCACTTCCGTACGTACCCCTCCTCCTTGCCCATGTGTGGAGGTCCACACCTGATCCTTAGGCTTAGGCCAGGTGATATAAAGTGCTGCTGGTGCCAGTGGGCTGTGCAGCTGCACTGAGTGACTGAGCTACAGACCTTACAGGAGATTAATCTCCCCTTGCTGACCAGCGTTACTTTCCATTAATTAACTATTTTCTAGTTTAAACAAGTACATCCTGCTTCCTTTCCCTCCTTTACTCTGGGTTTTATTTGACTCTGATGTTACTCTCCTCATCCACTGGCATTACAGGGACACTGGGCGTGGGGTTTCATACGTTAGAAAATTTCCTGAAAAATAGGTTTTAGTGTTCAAAGGAACCCATAATCACATTCTAGGTTATTAAATGATGATTTCACAAACAGACTTTCATAAAGAATATACAGAGGCAACTTATGAATAATATAAACCCATTCTGTCAATAGAAATAAAATAGATTTACACTTGTGTGTGATTTCTCACCCTTTTTCTGTGTCCACCTCTGTCTTGAGTGAATACATTTGTGTGCCCCTGATGTCTTCAGTTCGTCCTGTGATATTCACCTGAGCCTGCTCTGTATCTTCCAGTGTCACCCTGCCGTATGTTTCCTGCTATTCCTTTTTCCTGAGTTGTACTTTGCTCTCCGTGGTTGGTACTTTGTTTTAGCTTTTGTGTCGCTACTTTGTATTTTTGGCATTTTGCACTTTTTGGTTTGTAGATTGATGAGTTGTTGTTTTTTTTCTGCTTGTTGTTAAAGCTTGTTCTATGATCCTTATCCTGCCTGGCTCCTCTGTGTTTCTGCACTTGGGTCCAAGCAATTTGTTTCCTTAACAAGACACCATCTATAAATCACGTTAATCACAGTGCAATTTCCAAGTGTAGGCCTAAACTATATTGCCTACTGTAATTATGTAAATGTCTTCACTGATTACACTATGAGCTGCAAACAAAGATATGTGTTTGCTTTTACCACGGCAGTGATGCGTACATCACAGGTATGTGTATTGGTACCATGGATTTTACAGTCCAGGTCATGAAAATAAATGTTGGATAATATCAAAAAGGGTTAGGCTGCTGCTGGGTGAAATAATACATCTCATTTATGAGACACACAAGTTTGACTTCATTGATTATATATATTATCAACAATTATTACATCTGTGTTATTATCAAAACATACGGATAATGTTTAAATCTCTACATTTATGACTGAAAGGCTGTGTAAAGACTAATTCAACAAAAAGTCTCTACAGCTGATCCATGGTCACATGGTCGCTTTTGCTTCACATTCTTTCCTCCCTTTTACTTTCCCACGCTCTTGTCTTGACCACATTAAAGCCAAAAGTTAAAATGGCCAAAAGATACAAAAAAACATACTCCACACCCTTAATGAATTATGACTTTTATACTTAATATACTTTTTATACTTAACTTTTATACACACATACTGACCAACACATAAGCAGTGCCCGTCTGGTGCAGGGGAACAGAGGTTTGAGCATGGTACTCATGCCCATGCAACAATAAGATCACTGGTTTGGATTATGACTCTTGGTAAGGCAGTGTGAGGGAATTTCTGCTGTTCCAGCAAGGGGCATTTCAGCATTCACACTGCATTTTCTGCAGAAAATGTGTCTTTTAGTCAACTCGAAGACACATTTCCTGCTGAAAATACTCACTCTAGTTATTCAAACTACTGTTTTTCTGGAATTTATCTTTTTGTTTGTTTGTTTTCTGCACATTTTTCAGCACTTTTCAAGTCATTCTGCTATGCGACAGAAACAGAAATGGAGAACTCTTCGAATCATCGTGAAACCCACCCCACTCACCACTTCAACATATTCGAGCCACAGTTGTCATTTCAACTTTACACAGGTCAGGAATGATCAGCCTCTCGTGCGTGAAACAGAGACTGACTCATATTAAACACCACAGACTTCACATTCAGTCAGTACCATCCTCAGAAGATGGAAAGTTCTCACCACCTGACGTACGTGGAGCAAGCACTCCAGCCAAGCTCTTCATAAGTGGCAAAGTTCATTTTCAGTCTACATTTCTGGAGATAAGCAGACAGCAGTCATTTGCTAAATTGTTGTCATTCGCCATTTTTTCTGCCACTTATGATCTCTAAAATGCCATTTACACTATTTTCAATACAGGCAAGTATTCAGGTGGTTTTCTATTGAATTAACTGATGTCAATGACATAACTAGTGTAATTTATTGCATGGGTTGTCCTGGTAGTTTTACTAATACTTCTACTACCACTGCCATATTTGACTAAAGACGTTGTTCTAAATAATACTAGTATTATAGCTCAAACTACCAATTTCAGTCATATGATGTACAGTTTGTTCTGGTCTTTTTCAGATTTAAATGCTCATTCTCTGTCTCTGTTACTTTGTCTCTCTCTCACAGACACACACACTGTCAATTCCACCTCGTCTCTCTCCTTCTCTTCCTTCAGCTCCGCCTCTCTTCATCCACTTTGTCCTAGCCCATCATTCTCCTCGCCCTTCCCTTTTTTAAAAGATTTTTTTGAGGAATAGACACCTTTATTTGAAGAAATGGGTGAGAGAGGGACATGCAGCAAAGGTCCTCTGGTCAGGATTGGAACCAGGGTCCACTGCATATGTGGCATGTGCTCTTAACTACTCAACTCTCTGTGCACCGTCAACCTTCCCCTTCGGTCCACCTCTTCTTCCTCGACCTCCCATACCCTCTTCACTTCCTCTTCCTCTTCCTCCTCCCCCTCGCTGCGCTTCATTAAATCACCCTCAACTAACACCCCAAAAATCATTCATCATGTATGGTTTTCTACTGTTAACAGCCTAATTTTATCAACATTTGCAATGAACCTACTCCACTTATTAAATTTTTCTGAAGAAACCATTCAAATGTTAAACATGCTTTTAATGAGAATAGAATATTTGTATAGATTATTAAGCTTTATCAACATGTTGTTCATTACAATACTGAGCATTTTAACTTGGCTTTTAGCAAAGCTTTGACAATGTCACACTTCTCTGCCTATTACCTACGCTTGTAAATCTCTTACTTTCTTAAGCTCATGCAGTTTACATCGTCTTTTTTCAGCAGTGTGGCAAAATGTATTTTGGTTGACAAATTTCTGGCAATTTATTTCACATTTTGGTGAGTCTTTCAGAATCACTTCAGCTGTCAGCATTCACACTGTATTTTCACAGGAAATACATTTTCTGGTAAAATGTTCTTCTCCCTTTTTTTTGACACGCTTGCAGCTACAAATGCGATTCCAAATCTGAAAATGTTTGCTATTACTTGTAGTGCTGAAACCTGTAATGCTTGATTTCATATACATATTTTGATGAACTTTAAAAGTAATGGGTTCCCATGGGAGTAGAGACTCAAGCTGACTGAGGTGACGTACGTGCAGGTACATAGTCTAGAATGAGGGATTTTACAGTTTCTTAAATGTTTTATCAATGTCTCATGACCAGCTCAAGTGTAGAGCAATAGTTTTTGGAGAACAGAAAAAATGATCTCACACTGCTCTAAGTCGAGCAGATTTATGAGCACAGGACTAAAATTGGTGTGAAGTCCCAAGCCTTTTGCTGTCTTACAATGTCAACATCTAATCAATTCTTCAACATGCAATATCTTCCATCAGGTTTGGAGTGTGGCAACAGACCATACAATATCATTCTCAGCCAGTGATGTGCACAAGGGGTGGTGGGGAGGGGGGTTGCTCGTGGACCAGTTGTTGAAAAACGCACGCTAAAGTGCCTTCCTGGGAGCCAAAACGTGCGCTGAAGTGCCCTCTTAGGAGCCAAAAAAGCATGCCGAAGTGCCCTCATGGTTGGCAAAACACACTAAACTGCCCCCTTGGCTGGTTAAAACATGATAAACTGCCCTCTTGGGGGCCAAAACACGCTCTAAAGTGCCCTTCTTTTCACCCCTGCCCTTCAAAAAGTCTGTGCATGCCACTGTTCTCAGCTACTCAAACTCTAACTAAAAATAACAAAATCATAGAAAACATATGAGGTGGCGGTGGATCAGTAGTACAGCAGATTAACTATTATTTGCACTGTTAGTAGTTCAAAGCCTGGTTCTTGCAAGAAGGCTGCATCTTTTGTTGGTCACACTTGCACATGCTCCAGGAATTGCACATTCTAGTTATTTATTATTCATATTATTATTCGCTGTGGATACCAAGCTGAATAAAGTTGGCGACACAGTGTTGTGTGTATGCTTACCTGTTAGAGTGGTTCAGGGTAGGCCTGTCTTGGGTCGTACGTCATGTCAGGAATGTAGGTTTCGTGGAGGTCTGGGTCTAGCGGCAGGGTGTCCAGGGGCAGATCAGCGTAGCCGTATGCAGGGTAAGAGCCATCTAACTCTGACACAGAGAGGACACCATTTTTTTTTATTTTTTTTTTACAGATGCACTTTGCCTCACCAACAACATACTGATGTCATGTGCATTTCGTTATGTTTTATCTGACATTAAAGGCTCACTGTTTTCACCTGCTCCCGGTCTTGATAAACTAACAACTCATCTCTCTCTATAAAAGAAAGCAAGTACAAGTATTTTGTAAAATGTTATCTAATAAATACAAAAAATGTCAAACACTCTCTAGATAAACTTGGCTACTTTTAAAGCAGAACTTGAAACTGACACCTTCATGCCGGTGGAATTCATATTTCATATTAACTGGCTAATTCTTCTTGATATTTACACTGGGAGCACCTTGCCCCTCTCAATCACATCTCTATTATTTATGATGCTACTGATATTCACTAATGAGTTATATTTACCAATTGTTGGATTAAAAAAGGGCACTGAGTGTGATTTCATAATATGGTCATTGGAGATGGGAAATGTTAACGTCACCACCTTGTTGCTTGCAATACTAACACAGTCACAGTGTTGACTTAACTAAAGTGGAAGTACTCCCTAATATTATTTCAATGCAGGAACTCACCATCAGCAAGGTATGAAGGCTCCAAAGGAACTGCAGTATGGGCCTGGACACACAGAGAGGTGAACAAGTATGAGACAGTTTGGTACAAATGTGTTTGTTGTTGCCTATGACATCTTTGTGGTACAGTAACAACAGTACACGGGTAAGTACTGAGTCACCAGTTCATAGGATCATCTGAGCAGGATACTTTTTCAAATTAACAAGAGTTATTATAATTTCATACAAAATATTCTATATTTTTTGACCATTTGAATTACTTTACTGTGTATAGTCTTGTATAGGTCTCGGCTGCATTAACATTCAGAGCATTTATCAGAAGCTTTTGTCGAAAGCGACTTACAGTAATTCATACACCGATGGCAGCGGCTGCCATGCAAGCTGCCAACCAGCACATCAGGAGCCGTTTGGGGTTCAGCATCTTGTCCAAAGACACTTCGACATGCAGACCAGGGGAATCGAACCTTCGGGTTTCGGATCACAAGATGCTGGCTCTGACCCTGAGCGACAGCCGCCCACTGTGCTGGCTACACTGTGTCATCATTCACTGAGGCTTATATGATTTAGATGTTCATTTATCTAAAAGGGAGGGAAGCCTCTATGGAGTACTGAAACTGCCCATATCAAAAATAAATTGTTCAATAAATCGCATATTGTGCCATTAAAGCAATGAGCTTTACCTTAAAATTACTCATTTTGATGGGAAAGTGTATTGAAATATGATAAACGGTGTCTTTGTCTCTGCCCCTGGCCCACTACTGCTTCTTTCTGTAGTACGTAACTTCAGTCAGACGGTCGGATCACAATGTTACATACATGTTCACTTCAAGATGCAAGTACTTCAGACATGTCACTGTTATGATTTAACAAATGTTGTTTGCAGTTAGCACCTACATTATGTCTGACTAATTGTTACAGACCAGAGTGTCATGTCCTGTCATATTGGCGCTGGATGTTTTGGTGCTTGGTGTGGTTTCTTTATTTTCTGTTTTGTGCTTACAGAGCTCTCCACTCCCGGAGCGGCTGTCACACACTCATCTGCGGCAGGTTGGCAATCAGCGCCTAATCATGAAGCCTTGTTCTCCATGCTACCTGCTGCCAGATGATTGCATCCATTTGCTGTGGTATATGGCTCCAGTTAGATAGTCGTTTCATATGACCTTGTTTGTTCTTTTGGAAAACAAATTTACTCTTGTGTTCTTTCTACTTTCACTCACTCCCACCACTGTCACCACGAGCTACCACACCTCCACCTCCACGCTACCAGACAGGGGCAGCGCCTGGGACGCTCAAAATCCCTTCCCTCACGCTTTCAAACTGAGCACAATACTGAGAACAGTATCTATTGCTCCCATGCTGGTATTCAGGCTCATCGTGGGTCTTCAACTAACAGGGAGCAAGCTAGGTGCAATCAGAAATGCTTGGCATAGAAACTGTGCATAAAATTCTGTTCACTGATTTTGGTTAAATTTCATCGTGTTTGATAGATAAAATAACTCTGGGATGTAGAGAAGACAGCTTTACTTTATGCTTGGCTGGTTAGTGCAGCTAGCTGTGGAGTTAATGTTGTTTCTGGGATGTCTTCATCAAAGGTGTCGGTGTGTAGTTTGGTGATAAAATAATCTGTGGAGGATCTCAAGTCTGACCCAGTGTGGCTGCATCCGGTGTCCCGATAACTGGCAAAGTTCTGCCTAAAGGGGGGTACACCCATAACTTCTGTTTTATAAGATTATCCTATATGATTATCCTTTGGTCTGTGGTGTGTTAAGAGTCAATTTGTCCCGATAATTTGCTTGGAAACGGGTCGTGGCCGACAATTGTAAATGTTAAACTTGTTCAATATTTACGACAAAAAATCTTCGTGTGTGTGGAAAGCCAACGACTCCTGAGTCACTACTCTGTGAAATGTGACGTGAAACGCAACGTAGCCAACCAGCTGACAGAGGAACACGGAAGCAGATCTAACTTTTCCTATGGGGGTGTTTGAATTAGCCATTTTAATGTTTTTAATGGGTTTGGTGTTGGTGCTAACGTTAACCGTCATGCGCTGCCGTTAACCGTCATACTGGTGGGTAATGCAAGTATTGTGTGTTGTCAGAAAAGCTCACATTCCCTCTTCTGTATCTTCCATATCTTTCATGTTTTAAAACGTTTAGTTACTCTTTTTTTATATACAGTCTATGCCCCTTTCCGTTTATGAAGAGCCCGGAGACGCTGAGGTTGTTGCCATTGGTTACTGTAGATCACGTTCGATCACGCGATATTTCTGGCTCGGAGCACTAGATTCTAGATCGGCCGTGAGACAGATAATCTTTATGTGTGTTCACACAGAAACAAGCAGCTCCAGCGAAAAGATGCACCAGTGTGTAATTTACACAGCAAGTCAGCGCCAAAAGAGCTGAGATCCAAAAGAGGGGTACACGTCATGATGATGACTTTTTCCAAAGTGTTTTCCCTGGTGTCCTGTTAAACATGTACCCACTGACTCTTTATAATCATATGGATGCAGTTATAATGTGTTGTGATTGAGATCCTGACCCACCATGCATCTTGGAAAGTGTCAAAGTTACGTTTTTCATTCTAAATGACGTAATTACATAATCACCATCAGTAAACTGGACGCTGTCTGACTGTCTGGGATAGTTCACTGAAGTCTCGGCCGGTATTTCTTGTAACGTTTCTTGGTGGGAAATTTCTCTTTATTTTCACCCCCGCTACATGCTGCCGGCTTATAAGACTTTCACACAGAGGAGGATGCGGAGAAATGGCACAGGATCCCCGCACTCAAAGAGCAGTGTGAATGGAGCTAGTGACTACAACAGATCTGAAAAGAATTTCGCTGACAGAGAATATGATGCCAACCTGCTAGCTGATGTCATTAATACTGACTATGGAATACTGACCTGTGGCAGTAACCCCCATTCTTATGTGGTGCTTTTGAGAAACTTCTCCAACACATCACAGACAACATCCCACCCTGCCTGGAGCCTTACATGCTGAGCCCAGCCAACAGATCCACAGACCAGGAGGAGGCAGTGTGCTCAGAGAGAGGACTATTGTGAAGTTCACATGAGGAGGAAATCAGCAAACGGGACCAGCACTATGAAACTGGTTGTAGATTAATGTACACCTTCGGTGTGTTATTTAAACACATTTTATTGTGATCTTTGCTGTCACACTTAGAGGTACTTCGGTTGGAGTTACAGTCAAACTTCTGTATCATGACAACACCGCTACATCAACACAAAGGGTTCTTACCATTTCCCAGGCGGCAGGGTCGTGTTTGAAGAGCGAGTGTGTAAGCTCCACTGACACTCTTTTCCTGTAGTCTGAACTCTTGTCCTCTGAAATTCGGAAGAGCACTGCTGCAGCGTAGGTGGCTGCAGGTGGACAGAAACATCACAGTCACTTACAAACAGACTTAAGAGAAAAAGGGGAGAAGCAAATGTTTCCTCTTTGTTGAACTATTTCTTTTCACTCCAAATTTTAAGTCAGTTAGTCCATGGATGTGTCAACACAAGAATTAAAATACATGATAAAAGAGGGAGAACACTGACTACAGTTTGCTACATCAAACTAAAACAATCCAGAACTAAATTTATGAGCAATTTTCATTTTTAAATCCCTTTTAAATATATGGAAACATGCCATTACTGATCAGGTTGCTGAAATTTGGTTTATGGAATCACATATACAATTTTGACCAGCAGCGACGGCATAAGCTGCTCATGTTTGAGTCTGTGTGTGTCATTATCACAAACTATATTCCTGGAGACAGCTTTTGTGGCTGGAACTACCACAGAAGCAGTTTTGAGTACCTTTCCAGGTGTTAAAACTATCTGTCCATCAGATTTTTGTCTGGACTGCAGCATCAGGGCTGTGTTTGTAGATGGGCGCTGAACAAGCGAAGTGGGCGAAATTACTGGTGAGGCCCCATCAAACTTTATGCCCCTGGGGTATATTCTTTATGATGCAGTCATGAAATTTCATGTGTATTCAAGTGTAGTAATGACTACTGAGCAGTCATGTGTCAGATTGTATATTTTAGACAGGCCAGGTATGACAACTGGGATGTTGCCTCAACAAAATGTTGCTTTTGTCAGGTGCCAGTGCTGTTAAGTAGGACAGTAACTTTTTGCAGCAGAACTATACGCTGACCTGCACCAACACACTGGTGTGTGTAGGGTCACATCAGTAATAATAGCTGAATATGTCTTTATGTGTATAGCATCTTACTCAAGTTTCAATTTCAAATATATTGCAAATTTTAACCAATTTCCCACTTATTATGCAATAAATACTTGTTTCCACCCACTACCAGTATGTTAATAAGGGAGAGACTGGACTAGAGAAAGACTAAAAAGTTGCCCTCATCTGCCACTTTGACTCACTTTGATGGGTCAGTCCTACTATTAATGGGTACATCAAGATAAAGAGTAGGTGGAGCTAATTTTCCTCTTCAGTTACATAATAAGACTCAACGGCGTTTACTAATATCTGAATTGGAAAATCATGTGGAAACGCTGGCATTTGTTTGTTTCATGTGTCATTTAAGGAAGGTTACCCTGCCGTCTCAATATTTCAAATTCAGATCTGACGTTTTTCTCTGCTGCTATTTTTAGTCTCTCCTGTGGAGGTTAAGCTTCAATGGACATTTAAGTCAAATGCTTCATGCATTTCAAGATTTGTTTCCTTTGAACTTTGAACGCACATTTTGTGTCTATGATCTGTCAGGCACAAATTGAAAATGTGCATAAAAAGGGTCGATGGAAATGTACTCAGCGCGAGTGTATTTGAGAAAAGGCTAACTCCTTCAGTACGTACAGAACTTTGAAACATTTTTGCCGAAAACAGCACATGCGCCCTGTGATGTGCCTCTGAAGCAGAAAAGCATAGAGAGGCTTACCAATTCCCTCATTGTTGGAGTGCAGCAACTCCATGAGTGGTGCCGAGGCTCCCTCTGCATCGATAAGCTCTGCAGACTGTTTGTCCAGGGCCAGCTCACACAGGACGCCCGCCGATACCCGCTTCACGTTCTCCACATAGGAGTACAACAGCTGGACATACAAACATACACCTATAATTTTATAGTCTGAGATATATTTAGAACAGACTTACAGACACATTTGTTATGGTAAGATTTGCCAGGCAGGTGTGTTCTCACTCTGCTTGAAGCAAAGTGAGGTCTGTAGCCCTGTGGCAACATGGGTGACAATCTATCTGGGTGAATACCGGTGTGAATACAACCTCTCATCCAATGTGAGCTGGGGTAAAGGCCAGCTCTTCATTACTAATGAAGAGGGCAAGGGAATATCACTAATAGATGGATGGAACAGATCTTGGGCTCTCAAATAACTCTACATGTCCACTGCAAACAATTCAGGACACAAAAGAAAACATTCCGAAACAGGTTCATGTTAAATCAGCTGGTTTCTGTAGTTTGTGCTGTCTGATGATCTTCATCAATCAATCAATCAATCAATCAAACACAATAAACACACACAGTATATAAGTATAATAATTTAAAGCTAAAACTATGACGAAGGCTCATGAAGTGCAGTAGTGTGCATGCTCCATATGCATGTTCGTCCAGGTCATATTCATGTGAGTGTACCTGTACAAACAGTGGTATGGTTTGCATGCTTGCAATCTCTCCTCTGTTTATGGGGTCTCTCGCCAGAATGTGAAGTGCCCCTGTGCAGCCCTCTACTATTTCCTCCATACGAACTCCATCCTGATGACAGAAAAAGACAGGAAGACTGAGGGATTATATGAATAGAATTTGTGGAACCTTAGACAGATCAAAGTCAGGATAACTTTCCCCTGGGTAACTAGATTTAAAAAAAAAAAAAAAAAACCTTCAAGAATTTCTACAAGCATAGATGGTACCTGAAACATTCATTGCATCCTTTTGTCTTTGATTATTCACTTTTGCCTTCTTTGCTTGTCATTTAAGTTTTAATTTCCCTTTTTAATCCACATATATGCCTAGCTGATTTAGAGGATTAGTATATTCCCAGCTTATTTAAATCCTTTTTCTTTTTTATCATCAAGGCTTTCTTTGAAGACTGTTAAAAGTTGGGTTTTACAGCGGTTGCTAAGTCCTTCAATGTTGCCATGCACCTGACAGCGAGAGAGTCTTGAAGGAAGTCTGTTGGCGGACTACTCTCGTCGAACAGCTGAGACAGACACAGCGGTAGAACGGCTGCCAGCTTCCAGAGTCCATCGAGAAGAGGTTTGAGGTCATAACGGCAAAGGCCTTTACAGCTAGAACTAAACATGAACTATCTTCTGAATGGGTTTTGCTGACTACAAAAATGTCTGTTTGATGATCACTCATTTCATTTCAGTCACTGTGTTAGTATAAATTCAATCAATAAATATTTTCATTTTGACCCAGTCATTGCCCTGTGAGTTCCTTTGGAGTAAAGAATGGAGATCAAATCAATAAATAACTTAGATCTTTGGATATTTGACTGATAATTTGACAAATCATATGTATACATAAACAGTTTCCTTCAAGAAGTCAGTAAAGCAAGAACTGAGAAATGTGATGTCTTACAACTGTATTCTGAAGCTTTCTGTTAGTTTCAATTTGTTTTCAGCACTATGCCAACTGTACTGTTTGCTGTATGTTTTCAATGTGGACTCCAGAAAGACTAGCTGTACTTCAGGGCACAGGAAATTGGGATCTGATAAATATGCAAAAAACAAAAACAAAAAAACCCCAAGAAAAACGGCAGAGAGACTTCAAAGGAAGCAATGAACCAGCTAACCTAATTACAGCACTCACACTACTAAATATGTTCTGTTTACCTCTGCTTTGTGATAGCAGGTCACTGACTCTCTGCAGGTTGTCCTCTTTTTAATCTTTAACATGTCAAAGCCTTACATAGCAATTTGGGGGTGCAGATAATGCAGATGATAAAATCTCACATATGCGCCATCCTCATGAACAACATCACCACCAAAGGAGCTTCTTAAGATCCAGCCTGTGAGACTCCTCAGTTCATCAATTCAAAATCAGTTAATTTTGCAAAAAAGATGTAGCAGGACTCAAGAGATTCAAACATTGTTTTGTTTTTTCAACCCTTGTGATGTAAAAAATAACAATACATTGACCATATACTTTGTAAACCTCACAAAGCAACACGTTTTAAGATAATAATAATAACAATCACTTATGAATTGATGGGTAGGCTGCTTAGTACTATATGAAAAAACATACAGTAAAATGATACTTGATGATGAGTAAATCTGAACAAAACCGTATCATTTGACTACATAAACCTAAATAAGGTGCTAGCTAGTCAGAGGGAGATTGCCAGGGA